>NW_007259800.1:31015-69898 GCF_000164805.1 Carlito syrichta
GGCACGCCCTGTCAGGATGGACGGGATGGGAGAGGACGGGAACAGGAGTCAGTCTTGGGGCCTGTCCCTGAAGGGTCCCCCTGCTCCCCTCCCATCTAAGGCAGTGCTGACTTGTACTCAGAGTTGGGTGCGGAGAGCCCATCCTGCAGGATCTGGTCTTTGTATTCAGTCCCCTCCCCACACTCTCCATGGGGATGGGCACCCTCCTTCTCTGTGTACCAAACCTCTCCAGTAAATCTAAGAGGCAGGAGATAGAGCCAGTAAGTGCCCTCCCAAGAGGTGTCCCTCGCTTCCACATCCCATCCTCCCCTACGGGAGGGCCGCAGTGCTCACTTCCATCATCATCATGTTGGCCACATTCTCTGAGAAGACAGAGAGCCAAATTCCATCAGAAAAGCTCCCTGACCCATGCAGAGCTCCTCCCACCCTCTTCCATGGTGTACAACCACCAGGGACTCCAGGGTCAGGGTCATGCACAAGACAGGACTTGACCCTGCCTCAGACTCTGGGCTCAAGTGGAGAGGTCAGGGGAACAGAGACTCAGGGACCTTTGGCCCAACCTCCTCAGATGGCAGACAGGGAAACCATGCCATGAATGGAAAGAAAATTCTCTGATACGTGGAAGCTCCCTGCTCTTGGCTGGGTCTAATTCTGCTGTCCTCCCAAGAACAGCACTCCAAGGGAAAGCTGAGACCAGTTTAGCCCAAACCTCTGGCCCCTTTGCAGTCAGGTAGCTCTTTAACTTCACCCTCAGGAAAGTGGGATGGTGCCTGATATGGAGCCCGCATCCCTCATGGGTGGATGAGTCTGAGGACCCAATACATGGAGCGACTATGAGCCTCTCGTGAGAGGAGGATATCTGAGAGCTCAGATCTCCGGCCTAATGCAAGACTCTCTCCTCCCAACCCTCAGGACACTCCTCCCTCCCTTTGCCCCCCCCAGGTCCACTCACATCCACATACTCCTCCATCTCAGAGTCCAGAGTCAGCAGTTCAGTGAGGAATGTGTCCAGGAAGGGGACGATGCCCTGTGCCATTGGAGTCATGGGGTGATGAGCATCTGTTCTCAGGTGTCCCCCAAGGCCTGTTCCTAGAAATCTCACCAACCTCTGCCTTCTGACCTCCTCCCCGGGTCTCCCACTCAGAGCAGCTGAAGACCCTCAGTGGTCTCTCCTCATCACCTTCCTCCTCTCCCCCTAGCTGGCTTCCAGGGCCACCAAGCATCCCCTTAGCTGCCTCTGTGGTGGAATAGCAACAGGTCGGTAGGTCATGGTGTTTCTGGCCCCATCCTTCCCAATTCCCTCTAAGCCCAGCCATCCATGCCCTGGCTCTGGTTTCTCTAAGGGAGGCATTTCAAACAGTGGCCACAGGAGGGATGGCCTGGGGGAGGAAGGCCCTTCCTCCCTTGATGGTCAGGACTCTAGCTGGGAGAGAGGAGTCCTGTCCTCCAGTCCTTGGGACAGGCACATGCAGTGTCTGCTGCACAGAACTTCCTCTTCCTCCACTCAGGAGGTAGTCTGCTGAAGTGTCATCTTCGACTCACAAGGCAGGGTCCTCCCCCAGGGTTTCCTGCCACAAGGACACTCACCTTTTTCTGCATCCACTGCCTCATCTGGGCTCTCTGGGGGTTCTCCAACTTGGAGCTCCCCAGCTGCTGGGTCAGGGACAAGGTCAATGACACCATCCTCCCCTTACCCAATTACACCCAGACCTCCTGACTTGGAACACTGGATATCTGGCCTGAGTCCATGGGTACCATGCTTTCAGTCCCTCCAGTAGACTTTGATCCTACGTCCACTCCAGATTCAACATTCAATGTGTCACCTTGGACTTACATCCCAGCCTCCCGGTGACTGTTTCCTCATTTGGAACATGGGATGGGAACAACACCAGCCTCTCAAGGTTTCCAAAGGACTCAGTTTCATGAAACTATCATGATTTTTCTCATCTTCATTCCTCTGAGAAAGAGCCAAGCATGAGCTCCCTCAAATTCCTTCCCTCTTCTTGTGACCCTGTGAAGCTTGCACAGCAGGCTCACTGTCCCTCCACTTTCCCGATGAGGAAACAGATCCTCAAGTACCAAAGTGACATGCCCAGGGGCCTGTGGTAGAGGCTGGCTCTCCCTCTTACCTGAAGGCTGGGTTTCAGCTGCCTTAACCCTACACCACAATAGCACCATTGACTGGGGTCCCATCTTCTTGACTTTATGAGGGGTCCATGGCCCCACACAGCCCAACTGTCTGAAATGGGGAATGAGTGTTTTGGTAACCTAGAAGAGTGGCATCTGCTGGTCCTAATCTCTGCTCTCAAAGTGGATCAATCATCCACCAAGAGGGTTTGCTGCATACAACTCTGAAAGTAGTCTGCTGAAGTGTCATCTCGTACTAACAAGGCAGGGTCCTACCAGGGTGCTGGGTGCTAGGTAGTAACACTTTGCTTTCCTATATACATGGAAAGATCTGAGATTAGGCCAGAAGGAACAACTAGGAATGCAGGAGTCCCCAGAGATTTCTTTTGTGCCATTTGAACCATATGCCACTGCAAACTGAGCACCAGGGGAGAATCCTATGATGTGATGGTTTAGCAGATCAGAGTCAGCAAAATGGCAGAGTGGAGAGTCCCAAAAACACACATCTGTCCCATGTATGGCCATGAGGATGCAAAGCTGTGCAGTTCAATGCACCCTCTGGCCTGTGGGATTCCTCTGAAGACCCCATCTGTAGTGCAGGCAGGGGGACCCTCCCTATGGAAGTTCAGTGCAGAAAGGAGCAGTAGCAGGAGCCTGGCTTCCTGTGGAATTGCTGGGCTAGTTTGGAGGAGGATGGTGGCTCCACCTACCACATTCACCCTACAGCCTGGAGAAAGCTTCATGCCAGCAGGACGGACCAGAGTGGGAGCCAGAGACTTACTGACTCTGGAGCGCCTCACCCCTGCTTAACAATCCAGCTGCCATCCCCACACTCCATCGCTGGGGCCTCCTGCTGCAACACACCTCCCATCCAGGGGCAAACACTTCTCTGAAAACTGAGAACTTGAAATTTGTTTAGAGCTTTTCATGTGGAGAAGGAAAAGAAGGATGGCTCAGTTTGAGAAAAGGGGGGAGTTGTGTACATTCAAATTCTTTTGATTTGAGAATACCAAAAACACCAAACTGCTAGGAAGAGAGTTCCCACTTGGCCTCCTGGCTCCACAGAACTGGAGAGGGAGTTGTCACGATGGTCACCTGAGTCCCACGCCCACTTCACCTGACATCTCTGTACAGTTTAGATGTCAGTTGGGCAGAGAGTTTCACTGCTCTTTATACATATCTGAAAGTCTCCAGCTAGCCCCAGGCTGATCCTGACAATTAAGAAAACTTAGTCCTGAGCTGGACATTTTGGCTTCATGTCCAAGTTGAGAGACCTCAGTCTCAGTTTAGGGACTACCAGTCCATCCCTGGATCTAGTGTTCCTGTCCTTCTTGAGCCTCTCATGGGCATTGAGTGGGCATGGCCAGAGCAGTAGGAAGTCTCTGGTCTACCCTGGTTCTCCTGTGGAGAGAGCTTTCCACACCTGGAAACTCCTCCCCATGACTTGTTGAGCTGATGGGTTGGGGAGCTCTTTAGGGTAGAAAGGATAGCATGACCTGGGGGGTAATTTCTGAGCCTGAGGCCTTCCTGGGGAGGGATGAGAATGAGCCATGAGGTCAAGAGTTGGGGCACCCCCTTGTCTGGCTTCAGTCTCCTGTGCTGACTCTCACCTCTAGAAGGAGGAGGGCCCCAGGGAGCCCCAGGAGGGCACACCTAGGGCCCAATAAGCAACAATCAAGTGGAGAATTATAGATTAGCCCAAGGAAAAACCCCAGTTGGTAATGAGCAGCCACCATTGGGTCCTGAATGTCAAAGTCATTGTGCCATTGGCAGGAAGGGCCTAAGGGGGCTGCAAGGTTCAGACCAAGATGACAATCCTGGAAGCTAAGTGAGAAGGGGCAGGTCTCACTTCTTCAGACATGGAGTCCCCGGAGACTACCAGAGCTTACCTTGGCTATCCCAGCCATCATGCTGCAGTCCCCAAGGCAGGTGATGATGACAGAGTTGGCCAGTCTATTAGATTATGTGATGGTGGCAGACAGTATGTGCCAGACACTCCTGTTCCATCTTGTTCCTATGGCCCCAACTGGAGCCTAGAAAGTCACAGGGCTCCAACTTCTTGAACAATTCCTGAGGAGGACGGCAGTGACATGAGTTCACAACACACTCAAGCTCAGAGTCCACGGTTGCTCACAGTTTCAGGCAAGTGACAGTGGTCTAAGGTGGAGGTCACAAAACTTGGGAATTGCACTTAGACTTGTGGGAGTCCCTGGGTTGACTTCTTTGCCCACAGAGGGCATTGAATGCATGGTGAGAGAGAGCTCAGTGTGACGGGGAAGGAGAGCAGCATTTTGAAAAACTTCAAGCACCACTGGGGGCTCACGAATGCTCATCCTGAGGCCAAGTCGGCCGTCCATCCCAAACAGCCCTCAGGCCGTCTTTCCAGTCGCAGGCACGATCCTTATGGCAGCTCCAACGAGGGGCTCTATTTGGGGGCCTGCCGCAGAATCTATTACGCAGCAGGTACCTAACAAGCACTGAAGCTGGTTGCATTTGGGGCACATGGGTAGGTGACACATGGACCTGGAATCCCCTCAGTGAGTCCTCATATCACCACCACATAAGCCTGGTCCCATTCACTTTCTAACTATCTTCTCTCTTTGCATCTGCACAGTCACTCTGCAGCTGGCATTGTTTGTGTCCCATGTCTGCTATCCACATGTGTGAACAGGGAGAACTTCTGGGAGAAGAAACTCATCCAAATCACACGGATGGTGAGATGTGGAGCTGGGACTGGGCAAAGGACTTTGGACTGGGGTCAGGGCAGACTGACACAGCTAACAGCAAAAGGACAGCCTGTGCCACCTCACCCTGCAAGTCCACTGCTCACTGCATCCTTAAGAGTCAACTACTCTGCCAGGTGCTTGGGGTGAATTGCCATTACCCAGGCAGCTCTTCACAGGGCTTGATCCTTTCAGTCCCCAAACAGGGGTGGGGGTCTCTGGAGCTGGCTCGACTTCACACTCATTCACAGGAGGTGGCATTTCCCCTGGTGCTAGAGCTGGCCCTGCTGTTAGACCCAGGCCTACAGGTGTCTCTGGCCCCGAAGCAGGCCTCGGCTCTATTAGAGGTGCTGGCACTGGCTGGGGAGCCAACATTGGTCACGCCTGTGTCCTCTGACACACATCAGGAGTTGGAAAGGGAGAAACATCAACAACATCAGTCACTTTTCATTGGCCTCCCTAAAGACAGAAACAACCTCACTGAATTTCTGGGAATTCCAGTTCCCTGAAATCTTCCAAATCAAAGGCCACCTCACCTGCCTCTGGTTTCCTGGGCTTCACAAGTGCCAGGTGACCTTAGATGCGCACATTAGTAAGTTGGCCCGATCCAGTCAGTTGACTTTCCTCTGACATTTTCTTTCTGAAGGTCCAAAGCATGCTCCTCCATGCATCTGAGGATTCAGCACTGTAGCCTCAGGCAGATTTGGGAGCAATTTCCTCATCTAACTCCAGGTATGGGCCCTCTCTGGTGGATTCCCCAGGGGTGGATGTGGGATGGAGGAGGACTGGCAGAACTGGGATGGGACTGTGTGGGGTATAAGTCTCTGGGGAGCTGACCCTGAGCCCAGTCTTACCTATCACTTGCAGAAGGCCTGGGAAACCAGCATCAAACACACTTCTCTCCTGTATACTTTACTCTTGCTGGTGAGTCCCCAGAAGCGGTCTTCTCATGAAACCCATAACAGGTATGAGACCCACGGTTATTTCAGTCTCTCCTCAGTCAGGGATCAAGGAATCCTTCCGTACTTCTAGGGTGACAAGAGGTCCTTCTTCTGGACTCAAAGTACACCCATTTTATGCTTGGTTCAGTGCTCTGTCATCATGGTCAGAATCTATAAGAATGCTTCCATTCCTAGAACATTCTGTGAGCATGACCTGCTTTGGATGCCTAGTGTGTGTGTGTGTGTGACTCCTCAAATGGAATTGAGGCCCAGGGTTTTACATTAGTTGTGTTCATTCAACTGCATGAAATGTTTAGAAAAGGGCCTGTACAATGTGAGTGCTTAACACATGTGTGTTTCTTGAAGGAACTCCCAACAAGAACCTTCTCAGGTGTGGGAGTGGGCCTAGGGCCTCTGCCAACATCCAGGGACCATAGTCCCATCTGTGTAAAGGACAATGACCAGTTAGGAGGAATCTGAGAGAAAATGAAGGATACCTGATCTCAAAGCAGGCCAAATGGGAACCAAAGAGAGGCCCAAACTTTATTCAACGTGAGCGCATGAATTCCTAATCCTGAATTATACCCCGCATCTTTAAAATCAAATAATTTTTTAAAGTATACTTTAAAAACAACAAGAGAAATGAAAAAAGAGATGTTAATTCTCTGTGCTTTTCCTGCTAGAGAGTGATGAAGACCACTGAGGGATGTTGCAGAGTTTCTTCAATGAGCGAAGAGAGAAAAATAATCAAGATGAACCACCACAGCACACCCAGCGGCATTTACACGGAGTCAAACACTAGTGACTAAATAACTTGTGTTAAGCCACTTAGTATCTTGAAGAAGCTTATGATGTTCATGGTTTTCCAACTACTTCTTCCAGGAACAAATGGGAGTTCAGAGAGTTGCTGTGATATTTCTAAAACAAAGCAAGGACATCAGAGTCACCTCTGTGCCTTGGAGTGAACAGATACTTACCTGCTGAACAGCTGCTCCAGGAATTCAGGAGCTGTGGTGACATTCTTGTAGGAGCCCAGGAACCTGGTGGAGGGTGAGATGATTATACCCTGGTAGGCTGGTACCAGGTATAACACATGCTGCTCTCTAGTGCCTGGCTGTGAGGTCCATATAATGTGGATATCCTTTGCTTGTAGAGCAGACTCATTTTTATACTTAGGGGAGGATAAAGAAGGACAAGAGTCAGTGACGGCACCATAAATAGAAGACAATGAGGGTCTGGAGCTCAGAGCAGGAATCCCTTAGAGACGTATTCAGAGGACATGGATATCCAGAGTGGAAAAATATTCTAGACTTTAAGGAAGACCTTCAAGGAATTAGTGCATTTGGTCAGCTATGGAACAACAGTCCTCATCTTTAATAATAACCTGTAGAGAGAGCATCATTCCAGAGAGACTAAGTACATTCTCATCATAGACATGAGAAACACAGGCTGGCTTTGGAATGTCAGATGACTGCATAACAGTATGAGAGTCACAGTGAGTTTTGTCCACATCAAGGATGCTTGCACTTTCTGCACTTACACGACGAGAAAGGACCTGAGTAAGCCTCATTTCCTCTTCATTTTGGAGACAACGCAGAGGGCAAGACTCTCCAGAAGATGCCTTTTGACTTGAAGCAACATGATTGTGTTTATGAGAGTCCTGAAAAACAGCTGCAGCAATTTTAGAACAGATCAAGGGATAAAGGCTGGGAGTCTGTATGGTGGTGAAAGCTCCACCAACAAGAAGTGTCCATGCTAAGCATCTATGCACCTAACACAGGAGCACCGGGATTTATAAAGCAACTACTAAGTAAATTAAAAGATGACATTTCCTCTAACACAATTGTAACTGGGAACTTCAATAATCCACTAACAACTCTAGATTGTCGAGGTAAAAAAATCAATAAAGTGAGCTGGGACCTCACTTTGACGCTCGACCAAATGAACTCAGTAGATAGCTGCAGAACAGCACCCAAACACCATGGATTATACATTCTGCTCATCACCACATGGAACATATGCCAAGATCGACCACATATTGGCCATAAATGAACCATAAAAAATGTTTCATAGAGTTGACATAATACCATGCATCAACTCAGATCACAATTGAACAAAAATGACCTCAAAACACACAAAGACATGGACACTAAATCACATAAGACTGAATGACACCTGCATCAACATGGATTTTGAGAGAAACATTAATAGACTCCTGGAAAAAAATGAAAACAAAGATGTATATCACCAGCATCTCTGGGATGCCACACGAGCAACAATAAAAAGGAAGATTATTGCTATTCATACACACACACACATTAAGAAACAGAAAGATGAAGAGTAAACATTTTATTTAATGTAACACCTAAGAGAACTGGAAAGGCAAGACCACCAAAACACTAACTTCAGCACAAGAATGTAGATCACCAAAATAAAGTCTACAGAATATAGAAGACAAAAGTGTCATAGAAAAAACTCAACAAAACAAAAAACTGGTTCTTTGACAGGATAAATAAGATTGATGGACCCCTGGCCAGACTGAGTAAGACAGAGAGGAGAAGTCCAATTAAACAACATTAGAAGCCAGGCTCGGTGGCTCAGCCCGTAATCCCGCGCCTTGGGAGGCTGAGGTGAGTGGATTGCCTGAGCCCACGGGTTCGAGACCCGCCTGGGCAACTTGGTGAGACCCCCCCCATCTCCACAAGAAATCAAAAAATTAGTCAGGTGTGGTAGTGCACGCGTGTAGTTCCAGCTACTTGGAAGGCTGAGGCGGAAGGATTGCTGGAGCCCAGCAGGTCGAGGCTGCGGTGGCCGGGAGCGGCCACTACACTCCAGTCTGGGTGACAGAGTGAGACTCCAACTCAAACAAACAAACAAACAAACAAACAAAAACAATAAACATTAGAAATGCAAAAGGTGAAGTTTCAACTGACCCTGAAGAAATTCAAAAAGTTAACAGACATTCTAATACACACCTCTACAGAAACCAGCTCAAAATCCTAAAGGCATTGGAGGGCTTTATAATATCACACACTTCCCAAGGTTGAATCGAGAAGAAACCGAAAGCCTAGGTTGATGAATAACAGCCCAGGAAATCAACTCCATCATAAGAAAACTACCTACAGAAAAATCCCTGGACAGACAGCTTGCCAGTAACATTCTATAATACATACAACTAGGAGCTGATACCAATACTACCAAAGTATTCAGGGTAAATGAGAAAGATGGATCTCTCCCCCAAATCATTTTATGAAGCTATCATCATACTATACTCAAACCTGGGAAACACCCAAGTAGGAAAGAGACTGATAGGCCAATCTCCTTGAAAAGCATAGATGCAAAAACTCTCAAGAAGATTCTAGCAACTCGGATTCAACAACATGTCTCAAGAATCAACCACCATGGCCAAGAGGCTTCAATTCCAGATGCAAGACTGGCTTAACGCCTGAAAGATGTAAATGTAATCCAACACATCAATAAATATTAAAATAAGAACCATGTGATTATATTATTAGATGCAGAAAAATATTTTGACAAAATTCAGCAACCTTCCTGATAAAAACCCTTGAGCACCTAGGCATAAAAGAACTATTCCCAAAAATAGTAAGAGTCATCTCTGGTACACCTAGAGCCCACATATTGCTCAATGGTCCTAAATTGGAAGCTTTTCCCCTGAAAACAGAAACAAGGCAAGGATGCCCACACTCACTTCTCCTGTTCAACATGGTGTTAGACATCCTAGCTAGAGAAATCAGGCAAGAGAAAGATATCAGTGTTATCCAAATAGGTAAGAAGGATGTTCAGTTATCCCTCTCTGCAGACGATTATGATACTATTCTTTGAAGATCCAAAGGAGTCCCTCGAAAACTTCCTTGCAGTGATAAAAAAAGTTGATAAAAAAAGTTGGCAAAATTTGGTATACAAAACCAATGTACAAAAAACAGTGGCATTTCTACACACCAGAAGCAAGCAGGCAGAAAATAAAATAAAAAGCACAGTCCTATTCACAAGGGCTACAAATAATTAAAGAAGAAGAAAGATATACCTTGGCATCTACATAAAAAGGGAAATGAAAGACTATTGCAAGGAAAACTATAAAACATTGCTCAAATAAATCAGAGAGGACACAAGCAAACAGTAAGCTGTCCTTGCTCATAGACTGGAATAATCAAAATTGTTATGATTTCATTCCTACCCAAGGCCATCCTCAGATTCAGTGCAATATCCATCAAATTAGCAACATCATTCTTCTCAGACCAAGACACGAACATACAGAAATTCATATGGAAATTTTTTAAATGGCACAAATAGCCAAAACCATCCTCAACAAAAGGAACAAAGCAGAAGGTATCACACTTGCAGACTTCAAACTTTATTTTAAAGTTTCAAGAATCAAAACAGCCTGGCACTGGAGAACACTCATGTAGACCAATGGAACAGCACAGAGATTCTGAAAGCAAAAAACCTAATATCTTAACCAATTCATCTTCAATGAACTCAGCGATAACAACCATTGGGGCAAAGAGACTTTATCCACCAAATGGTGGGAAAAATGGCTGAACACATGTAGAAGAAGGAAATAGGGTACCTACCTACCCATATAAAATAATCAACTATAAATGGATCAAAGACCTAAATGAAAACCTCAAACTACAAGAGTCCTAGAAGAAAATGTAGAAGAAACACTCATGCACATAGGAGTAGGCAACCATTGCAAGATCCAATCCCTGAAAGCTAATAACATAAAAAGCTATGACAGACAAGTGGGACCTCATCAAACTGAAAAACATCTGCACAGCAAAAAAACATCAAGAGAGCAGAGAGAGAACCCACAGAATAAAAAGGCATTTTTGCTATTCATGTATCAGACAAGAGCCTAATATCCAGGATCTCCAGGGAGCTCAAATAAGCTCCAGCGAAGGGCTCATGACTGCTCATCCTGAGGTCAAGTCTGCTACCCATCCTGGCCAGCCCTCAGTTCTTCTTTCCAATCACAAGTACATTCCCTATAGCAGCTCCAACCAGGGGCTCTATTTGGGTGTCTGCCATAAATCAAGTATACATCAGGCAACCAAAGTTTGCTGAAGCTGGCAATGGGTAGGTGACACATGGACCTGCTCTCCTCTCAGTAAATCCTGGACATCACCACAAAACTAGGCCACACCCACTTTCTCACTATCTTTTTCTCTTTGGATCTGCACGGTGACTCTAAAAATGGCATTGTTAGTGTCCCGTATTTGCTGTCTTCATGTGGACAGGGAGATCTTCTGGGTGAAGAAACTATAGAGGTCATACAAGTGTTGAATGTGGAATTGGAATTGGACCAAAGTCATTGGACTGGGGTGAGGGCAAGGCTGGTCAAACATAGCTGATGCCAGAAGTGCAGCAGGCCCCACCCCATCCTGTAGAGCCCAGGTGCTCACCATGTCCCTCAGAGTCAACATCTCTGCTAGCACCTTGCAGGGGAACACATGAAGCTAGGCACCTCCTTACTGGGCTTGTTTTCTGTAGGCCTAGGACAGTGGTGGGGGGCCTCTAGACATGGCTCTACCTCATGCTCTTTTCACAGAAGGAGGCTTTTCCCCTTGTTCTGGAGCTGACCCAGCTGCTGGCTCTATGTAAGGTAAGAGACCAAGCACTGCAGGTGTCTGGCTTCAGAGCAGGCCCCAGATCTGTCAGAGGTGCTGGTGCTAGCTGAGGAGCTAGCTGAGGAGCATTAGTAATGCCTGTGTCCCTTGACACACATGAGGAACTGGAAGAGAAGAAATATCAGCAACATCAGTCACTTTTCACTGGTCTTACCAACACAGACACAACACACCGAGTTTCTGGGAATTCCAGGCTCAAAAGTCTTCCAGATCACAGGTCACCTCACCTTCTGCCTCTGCAGAAGTCTTCACAAGTGCCAGGTGGTCTCAGGTGTGCACATTAAAATGTCAGTACAATTCAGGCCAGTAGACCAGCACGTGGACCAACTGGAGGTTAAATGCGGGTACCTCTGAGGTGTGGGTAGAATTTCCATAGATCTGGTGTGGCCAGATATGCAAAATGGATGGGATGAATCTGGGAGTGGGGAGTAGGTAGCAGAGTCATTGACCTGGTCTCTTCACCACTTGGCCTTCACATTGTACCCTGCTGTGTTTCTCCGACTTTGGGGTGTGGCTACCTGTCGAATGAGCAGCCCCACCACTCCCCATCCAGCTTTTTGTGATACCCTGCCTGGGAAAAACCTGGTCATGGGCAAGGCTAAGCAATCCCTTGAAGGCCTTGACTTCCCCCTGATATTTTCTTTCTGAAGGCCCAGGGTACGCAACTCCATGCACCTGAGGACTCAGCACTGTGACTTCAGGAGGATTTGGGAACAGGTTCCTCATCTAATTCCAGGTATGCCCTCTCTGGTGAGTTCATCCGGGGGTGATGTGGGATAGAGGAGGCCTGGCAGAGCTGGGATGGGACTGTGTGGAGCACACATGTAGTTAAGAACTGGCTCAGAGCCCAGCCTTCCCTATCTTTTGCAGAAGGCCTGGGATGCCAACATCACACACAACTTTCTCTGACTTCTTTATTCTTGCTGGAGAGCCCCCAGAAGCAGCTTTCTCATGAAACCCATAAGAGGTATGAGACCCACAGTTATTTTATCCTTTCCCCAGCCAGGGACTATAGAATCCTTTCATACTTTTAGGGTGACAGGAGATCCTTCTTACGGACCAGAAGTACACCCATTTCATGCTTGGTCCAGGACTCAGTCATCATGGTCAGAATCTGGAAGAATGCCTCCACACCTAGAGGAGGCCATGAGGGCAACACACTGAACACTATGTGATCATGACCTGCTATGATGCCTACTTATGTGTGTGACTCCTCAAGTATAATTGAGTTTGGCACCTGAGTTTGGCACCTGCTGTGTTCATTCAGTTATGCCAAGTGTTTTAAAAATTGCCTGTACAAAGTGAGGTATTAATATATGTGTGCTCCGTGAACGATCTCCCAACTAGAACCTTCTCAGATGTGGGACTGGGACAAGGTCTTCTGCCAGCATCCAGTGATAATAGTCCTGTCTGTATCAAGGACAATGACCAGTTAGAAGAAGTCTCAAAGCAAATGAAGGGTGCCTGATCTTAAACCAGGTGAAGTGAGGACCAAAGGGAGGCCCAAACTTTACCTGTACCATGACCTTGTATATTCTTATTCCTGAATTACATCCCACTTCTTTGAAAGATAATAAACTTTTTTAAAAGATCAAAGGTATACTTTAAGAAAAAGAAAGTAATGAAAAAAGAGATGTGCATTCTCTGTACTCTTCCAGATATAGAGGAACAAAGGCCACTGAGGCACATTGCAGAGAGGTTCTTCAGTGAAGAACAATGAAGATGAACCACCTGCTCCCCCCAGTTACCCAGTGTTGAGAAGTAGCCTCTGTAGTCACAAAAAAAGATGAACCACCACAGCCCACCCAGCAGCCTTTCCACAGAGCCAAACAATAAGGATGAGCTTGCCATGATTTAGGCCACTCAGTCTCTACAAGACTCTTATGAGATTCATGGTCTTCCAGCTAGTACTTCCAGGAACAAATGGGAGCTCAGAGAGCTGCAGTGATATTCCCAAAACACAGCTGGTAGACATCAGAATCGCCATTCTGCTCTGGAGTGGATAGATGCTCCCCTACCGAGCAGTTGATTCACGAACTCGGAGGCTGTGGTGACATCCTGGTAGGAGCACAGGAAGCTGGCGAAGGGTGAGATGGTTCTACCCTGGAAGGCTGGTAACAATGACAACACAAGCTGCTCTCTGGTGCCTGGTTGTGGCCAGATAATGTGGATGTCCTTTACTTGTAGAGTGAACTCATTTTCATACTAATGGGGGGATAAGGAGGGACACAGTGTGAGTAACAGCACCATAAAGCAGCGGAAAAGAGGATCTGGGGCTCCGAGCAGGAAACCTTTCGGAGACTTATTCAGAGGACATGAATATCCATGGTGGAAAATGCTCTAGGCTTTAATGAAGACCTTCAAGGTGTTTGGCATAAGGTCAGCTGTGGTACAACAGTCCACATCTTTTTTGATAAACAGTAAGGAGAGCATCATCCTGGAAAGGGTTAAAACCATTCTCATTGTAGAGATGAGAAGACACATCTTTGGCTGTGAGATTTCGGATGGCTGCAAAAAGTATGAAGGTCACAGTGAGCTTTGTCCACTCAAGGCTGCATGTAATAACCTCTAAGGCCTAGTGACACTTTCTGCTCCTTACATAGAGAGAAAGGACCTGGTAAGCCTCACTTCCTCTTCATTTTGAAGACAGCACACAGTGCAAGACTCCCTAAAAAATGTCTTTTGACTTAAAATAACATAATTATGTTTCTTTTTTGATATAAAAGAACGCCTTGTAGAACAGCTGCACCAATCTGAGAACAGACCAAGGGATAAAGGCTGGGAGTCTGTATGGTGAGGAAAGCTCCACCAACTAGAACTATACATGCCAACTATCTATGCACCTAACACAGGAGCACTAGCATGGATAAAGCAACTGTTAAGTAAGCTAAAAGAGAATATTGACTCTAACACAATTATAACTGGGGACTGAAATATTCCACTAACAACCCAAGACAGATCATCAAGGTAGAAAATCAATAAGGAGATTTGGACCCTCACTCTGGGTTTTGACCAAATAAACTAAATAGATATCTACAGAACACTCCATCAGGGATTATACATTCTACTGGTCACCACATGAAACACAGTCCAAGATTGACCTCATATCTTCCATTAATCCACCATAAAGATATTCTTCAAGGATGACATAGTACCATGCATCAACTCAGACGACACTTGCACTAAGATGAACATCACTACCAACAAGATCCCCCAAAAACACACAAAGAGAGGGGTACCACATCACACAGGACTGAATGCCTCCTAGGTCAACAAAGATTTTGAGACAGACAGTAGAAGATTACTAGAAACAGATGAGAACAAAGTTACATCTTACCACATACATACACATGCACATTATGAAAACAGAAAGATTACAAGTTAGCAGCCTAATGTCACAGCTAAGGGAGCTGGAGAGGCAAGATCATCAAATGCCTAACTTCAGCAGAATAATCCAGATCCCCAAAGTAGTGTTCCAACCTCAGGACATAGAAGACTAAAGTGTCAAAGAAAAAAAACAACAAAACAAAAAGCTCTTTCTTTGACAGAATAAATAAGATTGATGGACATCAAGCCAGATTGAGTAAGAGAAAGAGAGAAAACCCCAATTAAACAAAATTAGAAATGCAAAAGGTGAAGTTTCAACTGACCTTGAAGAAATTCAAAAGCTTATTTGACATTTCTATGCACAACTTTACAGAAACAAACTCAGAAACCTAAATGCATTGGAGGACTCTCTGACATCACGCATTCCTAAGGTTGTAAGATGAAACTGAAACCCAAAGTTGTCCAATAACAACCCAGGAAATTTACTCCTTACCAAGAAATCTACCTACAAAAAGAAACCCTGGACTACACAGCTGCTTCTCAGCAGAGTTCTACAACACATACAAACAGGAGTTGATACCAACCCTATCCAAAGTATTCTGGACCATCGAGAAAGATGGAACATTCCACAAATCATTTTGTGAAGCTTACATCACACTGACACCTAAGCCTGGGATAGAGAATGACAGGCCAATCTCCTTGACGAACATAGATGCAAAAATTCTCAACAAGATTCTAGCAAATTGGACCCATCAACACATCTCAAAAATCATCCACTATGGCCAAGTATGCAGGATTCGTTCCCAGGATGCAGGACTGGTTCACATCTGCAAGACCATGAATGTAATTGAACATATCAACAGATGTAAAAACAAGAAGCTCGTGACTATATCATTAGATGCAGCATTTGGCAAAATCCAACAGCCTCCTGATAATAACCCTTGGCCACCTATTCACAGAAGGAATATTCCTCAAAATAGTAAGAGCTATCTCCAAAAACCCTACAACCAACATAATGCTCAATGGACAAAAGTTGGAAGCATTTCCCCTGGAAACAAGAACCAGACACCCTTCCTGTTCAATGTCATTTTGAAAATCCTAGCTTGAGCAATCAGACAAGAGAAAGAAGTCAGTGGTATCCAAATAGGCAAACAGGAAGTTCAGCTATCCCTCTCTGCTTATGAAATAAATGAACCTATACTTTGAAAATGCAAGGGAGTCCACCAAAGACCTCAACTCACTGAAAAAAATAACTTTGGCAAGCTCTTGGGGTACAAATTCAGTGGGCAAAAGACAGTGTCATTTCTGTACATCAGAAGCAAACAGGCAGAGAAAAAAATATAAATCACAGTCCCATTCACAATAACTACAAAAGAAAAAAGAAGAAAATAAATGAAACAATATACGTTGGCATCTACCTAACCAGAGAAATTAAAGACGTGTCAAGAACTATAAAATATTGCTCAAAGAAATCTGAGTTTACGGAAACAAACAGAAAAGCATCCCTTGATGATGAATTGAAAGAATCAATACTGTAATCATGTCCACCCTATCCAAGGCCATCTTCAGATTCCATGCAATACCCATCAAATTACCACCAACATCCTTCTAGACCTAGACACGACAATACAGAATTCATATGGAAACAAATAAGAGCACAAATAGCCAAAATTTTCCTCAGCAAGAGGAACAAAGCAGGAGCATCACACTTGCAAACTTCCAACTGTACTACAAGGTTACAAGAATCAAAACAGCCTGACCCTGGTAGAAGAACAGAGTTATAGACCAATGAACAGGACAGAGATTCTAAAAGCAAAAACCCAATCTTGTAACTAACTCACCTTCAATAAAATCCACAATAACAACCAATGGGGAGAAGAGACTTCATTCAGCAAATGGTGTTGGGAAAACTGGATGAACACATGCAGCAGAATTAAACAGGATCCCTACTGATCACCATATGCAAAAATCATTTCTGGCCAGCCTCAGTGGCTCAACCTGTAACTCCAGCAGTTTGGGAGGCTGAGGCGAGTGGGTTGCCTGAGCCTGTGGGTTTGAGACCAGCTGGGCAACTTTACAAGACTTCATCTCTACAATAATTTTTTTAAAAGTAGCCAGGCATTAGTTTTGGGTACTTGGAAGGCTGAGGCAGAAGGATTACCTGAGCCCAGCAGAGCAACACTGGGTTAGCAGTGAGTCTGCCATGGCACTCCAGTCTAGGTGACAGTGTGAGACTCCAACTCAAAAAAAAAAAAAAAAAAAAAAACTCTAAATGGATCAAAGACCTAAACAAAAACCTCAAACTATCAGAATCATAGAAGAAAATGTAGAAGACACACTCATGCACATAGGAGTAAACAGCCAGTGCATGATCCAATCCCCAAAAGTGAATAACATAAAAAGCTACAATAGACAAGTGGGGCCTCATCAAACTTAAAAACATCTGCACAGCAAAAGAAACTATCAAGACAGCAGGGAGAAAACCCACAGAATGGGAAAAAAATTGTTGCTGATCATGTATCTGAAAGGGTCTAGCATTCTGGATCAACAAGGAGCTCAAACAAGCTCCAGAAAAGGACTCACATCTGGTCATCCTGAGGCCAAGTCTGACACCCATGCTGGCCAGCCCTCAGTCCTTCTTTCCAATCACAAGCACATTTCTTGGAGCAGCTCCAACTAGGGGTTCTATTTGGGTGTCTGCCATAAAATCTAGTATACATCAGGTACATAATGGTTGCTGAAGATGGTGATGCTTTGGGGCAGATGCATAGGTGACACATGGACCTGCTCTCCCCTCAGTAAATCCTGTACACCACCACATAAGCCAGGTGCCACCTACTTTCTGTCTTGTCTCTTTGGGCCTGCACAGTGTCTCTGCAGCTGGCATTGTTGGTGTCCCATGTTTGCTGCCCACATGTGGACAGGGAGGGCTTGGGAGAAGAAACTATGCAGGTCACAAGGATGGCAAGATGTGGAGCTGAAATTGGGCTAAGGTTTTTGGACAGGGGTCAGGGCATGGCTGGGTGGACATAGCTGACACCAGAAGCACAGCCTGCCCCACCCCACCCTGTAAAGCTCAGCCACTCACCATGTCCATCAGAATCAAGTTCTGCCAGCACCTTGCGGGGGAACACCTTGATGCTAGGCAGCTCTTCACTTGGGCTGTTCTCTGCAGGCCCAGGACAGGAGCAGGAGGCCTCTGGAGCTGGCTCTACCTCACAACCTTTCACAGTAGGAGGCTTTCCCCCTTGTGCTGAAGCTGGCCCCACTGCTGACTCTAAAGAAGGGAATAGACCTAGGACTCCAGGTGTTTCTGGCTCCAGAGTAGGTGACATCTCTCAGAGGAGCTGGTGCTGGCTGTGGAACCAGCATTGGTACTGTCTGTGCCTCTTGACACAGGTCAGGAGCTGGAAAAGAAGAAATGTCAGCAACATCAGTCACTTTTCACTGGCCTCTTCAAATACTGAAACAAGCTCACTAAACTTCTGGAAATTTCAGCCCCTAAAAGTCTTCCCAATCAAAAACCACCTAACCTTCTGCTTCAGCCTCCCTGGGCTTCATGAGTGCCAGGTGGCCTCGGATGCGCACATTATTGTGTCAGCCCTATAGAGGCCAGTAGACCAGCATGTAGAACAACTTGATTTAGCCCATGGCATCTCCATGGATTGAGAAGAATTTCCATAGATCTGATGTGGCCAGGTATACAAAATGGATAAGATGATGCTAGAAATGGCAAGTAGGCAACAGAGTCAGAGTCCTGGTCTTTCCACCACAAGAGCCTAATATTGAACCCTGGTGTGTTTCTGAGACTTTAGGATATGGCTACCTGTCTGGTGGACACTTCCAGCACTCCACTTCCAGCTTTCTGTGATTCCCTGGGTAATACATAGATATGGAGCAGGGCTACGCAATTCCTAAAGAGCTTTGACTTCCCCCTGATATTTTCTTTCTGAAACCTCGAGGCATGAACCTCCATGCACCTGAAGACACACCACTGTGACTTCAGGAAGATTTGGGACAGGTTTCTCAGCTAACTCCAGGTATGGGCCCTCTCTGGTAGATTCCCCAGGGATGGATATGGGATGAGGGAGAACTGGCAGAGCTGGGATGGGACTGTGTGGAGCATAGGTCTGGTTAAGGGCTGGCTTGGAGCCCAGCCTTCCCTATCTTTTGCAGAAGGCCTGGGATACCAGCATCACACACCTCTCTCTGTATACTTTACTCTTGCTGTTGAGTCCCTGGAAGCGGCCTTCTCATGAAACCCATAACAGGCATGAGACCCACGGTGATTTCAGTCTCTCCTCAGCCAGGGACCAGAGAATCCTTCCATACTTTTAGGGTGACAAGAGGTCCTTCTTCTGGACCCAAAATACACTCATTTTATACTTGGTCCAGGGCAGTGTCATCATGGTTATAATCTGGAAGAATGCCTCTATACCTAAAGGAGGACACGAGGGCATCACACTGAACATTCAGTGACCATGAACTGCTTGAATGCCTCCTGTGTGTATAACTCCTCAAGTGGAATTGAGGCCCAGAGTTTGACATCTGCCGTGTTCTTTCAATTATGCCAAAAGTTTAGAAAAGTGCCTGTCCAGAGTGAGTGCTTAATATATGTGTATTTCGTGAATGAACTCCCAACAAGAAGCTTCTCAGTTGTGGGAGTGGACCTGGGGCTTCTACCAGCATCCAGGGACCATAGACCTGTCTGTGTCAAGGACAATGACCGGTTAGAAGGAATCTCAAAGCAAATGAAGGATACCTGATCTCAAACCAGGTAAAGTGGGGACCAAAGGGAGGTTCAAACTTTACCTGTACAATGACCACTTGTATTCCTAATCCTGAAGTATACCCCATATCTTTAAAATCAAATAAAAAAAATTTTTTTTGAGTTGGAGTCTCACTCTGTCGCCCAGACTGGAGTGCGGTGGCCACTCCCGGCCACCACAGCCTCGGCCTGCTGGGCTCCGGCGATCCTTCCGCCTCAGCCTTCCGAGTAGCCAGAATTACAGGCATGCACTACCACACCAGGCTAATTTTTTATTTATTGTGGAGATGAGGTCTCGCTGCCCAGGCGGGTCTCGAACCCGCAGGCTCAGGCAATCCACTCACCTCAGCCTCCCAAAGGTGCGGGATTACAGGCTGAGCCACCGAGCCCGGCTAAATAAATTTTTAAAAACAAGATTAGAAGTATATTTTAAGGAAAAAAGATATACATTCTATATGCTTTACAAGATATAGAGGAATGAAGGTCATTGAGGTATGTTGCAGAGAGTTTCTTCAGTAAGGAAAGAAAGAAAATAATCAAGATGAGTCACCTCAGCAGAACCTGCAGCATTTACACAGAGCCAAACACTAGGGATAAACTGGCCATGTCTTAGGTCACTTAGTCTCAGCAAGAACCTTATGTGGTTAATGGTTTTCCAGCTACTTCTTCCAGGAACAAACTGGAGCTCAGAGAACTGCAGTGATAGCCCCAAAACACAGGTAGACTTCAGAGTTACCACTGTGCCTTGGAGTGGACAGACAGACGCTCACCTGCTGAACAGCAGGAACTTGGGATCTATGGTGACATCCTGGTAGGAGCACAGGAAGCTGATGAAGAATGAAATGTTTCCACCCTGGACCGCTGGTGCCAGGAATGACACCCTCTGCTCCCTAGCACCTGGCTGTGGGATCCAGATAATGTGAATGCCCTTTCCTTGTTGAATAGGCTCATTTTTTTGAGTTGGGGTCTCACTCTGTCACCTGTCACCCAGACTGAAGTGTAGTGGCATGCTCAGGGCCACCCCAGTGTTGACCTGCTGGGCTCCAGTGATACTTCTACCTCAGCCTTCCAAGCAGCCGGGACAACAGGTGCGTGTTACCATGCCCAGCTAATTTTTGATTTATTGTAGAGATGAGGTCTCGCCAAGTTGCCTGGGATGGTGTCAAACTCGCAGGCTCAGGCAATCCACTTGCTCAGTCTCCCAAAGTGCTGGGATTACAGACTGAGTCACTGAGTTTGGTCTGAGTAGCCTCATTTTCATAATAAGGAGGTTACAAGGAAACAGAGTCAGTGACAGCAGCATGAACCAGCAGAAAATGAGGATCCGAAACTCATAGCAGGAATACTTACAGACTTATTCAGAGGACGTGAATACCCAGGGTGGAAAACGTTCTAGGCTTTAATGAAGACATTCAAGTCATTCGTGGCATTTGCTCAGCTATGGAACAAGAGTCATCTTTATTAGTAAAATGTAGGGACAGATTCATCCCAGAGAGGCCACAAAACATTCTCTTCATAGAGACGAGAAACACAGGCTGCCTTTGGGTTGTAAGATGGCTGCACCATAGTATGTAGGTCACAATGACTTTTGTCCACATCAAGGCTGCATGTAATAACCTCTAAGCCCTAGTGATACTTTCTGCCGCTTACATGGAGAGAAAGGACCTGGGTAAGCCTCCCTTCCTCTTCATTTTGGAGACAATGCACAGGGCAAGACTTCCTAGAAGACGCCTTTTGACTTAAAGCAACATATTTGTGTTTCTTTTTAATATTAAAGAGAGTCTTGAAAAACAGCTGCAGCAATCTCAGAACAGACCAATGGTAAAGGCTGGAAAAGGGAGTCTGTATGGTGGCAAAAGCTCCAGAAAGAACAAATATCCATGCTAAACATCCATGCACCTAACACAAGAGCACCGGACTTTATAATGCAGCTACTAAGTAAACTAAAAAAAGATATTGACTCTAACACAATTACAGCTGGGGACTTAAATACTCCACTAACAACCCTAGATAGATAATTGAGGTAAAAAA
Source organism: Carlito syrichta (assembly GCF_000164805.1). Taxonomy (NCBI): domain Eukaryota; kingdom Metazoa; phylum Chordata; class Mammalia; order Primates; family Tarsiidae; genus Carlito; species Carlito syrichta. The sequence goes on from NW_007259800.1 coordinate 52,581, forward strand.
TCAATAAGGAGATTTGGACCCTCACCCTGAGGCTTGACCACATGAACTAAATAGATAGCTACAGAAAACTCCACCCAAAACCCACAAATTGTACATTCTACTCATCAGCACATGGAACATACTCCAACCTTGACCACATATTGGCCACAAATCATCCATAAAAATTTCCCTTGGGATGACATAATACCATGCATCAACTGAGACCACAGCTGAACAAAAACGAATGTTACTACCAACAAGATCTCCCTAAAAACACACAAAGACAGGAACACTAATCACATATGACTGAATGACTCCTGGATCAACAAAGGATTTTGAGACAGACATTAGAAGATTCCTGGAAACAGACAAAAATAAAGAAACATCTCAATACAGTCTCTGGGATGCCATAAAAGAAGCAATAAGACAGAAGTTTAGAGCTCTACATACACATGCACATTAAGAAAACAGAAAGATTACAAGTAAACAGCCTAAAGTCACACCTAAGGGAGCTGGAAAGGCAAGATCATCCAAAGCCTAACTTAGCAGAAGAACCCAGATCCACAAAATAAAGTCCCAACTACAGGGCATCAAAGATGAAATTGTCATAGAAAAAAATCAACAAAACAAAAAGCTGGTTCTTTGACAGGATAAATAAGATTAATGGACCCCGAGCCAGACTGAGTAAGAAAAAGAGAGAAAAGTCTAATTAAACAACATTAGAAATGCAAAAGGTGAAGTTTCAATTGGCCTTGAAGAAATTCAAAAGATTATCTAACACTTCTATGTAGACCTTAACAGAAGCAAACTCAAAAACCTAAATGCATTGGAGGACTTTCTGACATCACACAGCTTCCTAAAGTTGAAACAAGAAGAAACTGAAACACTAAATTGACCAATAACAAACCAGGAAATTGACACCAACACAAAAAATCTAACTATTTTTTAAAAGCCCTGTACTACACAGCTTTTCAACAGAATTCTACAAAATATACAAGGAGGAACAGACACCAACCCTGTCCAAAGTATTCTGGACAATCGAGAAAAATAAACCCTCCACAAATCATTTTGTGAAGCTTACATCGCACTGACACCCAAGACTGGGAATGAGAGTGACAAGCCAATCCCCTTGATGACCATAGGTGCAAAAATTCTCAACAATATTCTAGCAAATTGAATTCAAAAACATCTCAAAAATCATCCACTATGGCCAAGTATGCTTCATTCCCAAAATGCAGGACTGGTTCAACATCTGCAAGACCATAAACGTAATTCAACACATCAACAGATGTAAACACAAAAACCTCATGATTATATCATTAGAAGCGGAATAAACTTTCTACAAAATCCAGCATCCTTCCTGATAATAGCCGTTGACCACCCAGGCACAGAAGGAACATTCCTCAAATAGTAAGAGCTATCTCCAATAAACCCACAACCAATATATTGCTCAATGGAAAAAAGTTGAAAGCATTTCCCCTGGAAACAGAAAAAAGACAAGGATGCCCACTCTCAATCCTCCTGTTCAACACCGTGTTTTAAGTTCTTTCTAGAGGAATCAGACAATAGAAAGAAATCAGAGGTATCCAAATGGTAAACAGGAAGTTCAGCTATCCCTCTCTGCAGATGATTTGAACCTATATTTTGAAAACCCAAGGGAGTCCATCAAAAACCTCCTTGCACTAATAAAAAAATAAATAAATAAACATTGGCAAACTCTTGGGTTACAATTCAGTGGGCCAAAGACACTATCATTCATATACACCAGAAACAAACAGGCAGAGAAACAAATACAAAGCACAGTCCGATTCACAATAGCTACAATAAACAAAGAAAGAAAAAGAAAGGAAAGAAATGATATATCTTGGCATCTACCTAACCAGAGAAGTGAAAGACCTGTACTAGGAGAACTATAAAACATTGCTAAAAGAAATCAATGTTGATGGAAGAAAGTCAAAATTCATTCCTTGCTCATGGATTGTAAGAATCAATATTGTCATGATGTCTATCCTACAGATCCAATGCAATACCCATCAAATTACCACCATTTTTCTTCTCAGACCTAGACACAACAATACAGAAATTCATGTGGAAAAAAAGAAGAGCACAGCCAAAACAATCCTTAGCAAGAAGAACAAATCAGGGGTATCACACTTGTAGACTTCAAACTTTACTACAAGTTTACAAGAATCAAAACAGCCTGGGACCAGTAGAAGGACAGAGTTATAGACCAATGAACAGGCCAGAGATCCTAGAAACAAAAATCTCATCTCAACCACCTCATCTTTAACAAAGTCCGCAATAACAACCAGTATGGAAAGGAGACTGTATTTAGCAAATGGTGCTGGGAAAACTGACTGACAACATGCAGAAGAATAAAACAGGAGCCCTACCTATCACCATATGCAAAAATCAACTCTAAATGAATCAAAGACCTAAATGTAAAACTCAAAATCTAAGCATCATGGAAGAAAATGTAGAAGACACACACTCATGCACATAGGAGTTGACAACCAATATTGGAGCCAATCCCCAAAAGCGAATGAAAAAAAGAGCTATGATAGACAAGTGGGATCTCATCAAACTGAAAAACATCTGCACAACAAAAGAAACCATCAAGAGAGTATGGAGAAAACCCACAGAATGGGGGGAAATTGTTTTTAATCATGTATCTGACAAGTACCTAACATTCTGGATCTACAAGGACTTCAAACAAGCTGCAGAGACGGGCTCAAGGCTGCTCATCTTAAGACCAAGTCTGATACCCTTGCTGGCCAGCCACAGTCCTTTCCAATCACAAGCACATTCCTTGTAGCAGCTCCAACTAGGGGTTCTATTTGGGTGTCTGCTATAAAATCTAGTATACATTAGGCACCTAATGGTTGCTGAAGTTGGTGAAGCTTTGGGGCAGAGGGGTAGTGACACATGGACCTACTTTCCCCTCAGTAAATCCTGAACACCACCATATAAGCCAGAACCCACCCTCTTTCTAATTGTCTTGTCTCTTTGGATCTGCACAGTGATTCTGCAACTGACATCGTTAGTGCCTCATGTTTGCTGCCCACATGTGGACAGGGAGGACTTCTGAGAGAAGAAACTATCCAGGTCACACAGATGGTAAGATATGGAACTGGAATTGAGTCAAGGTTATTGGACAGGGGTCAGGGCGTGACTGGTTTGACATAACTGACACCAGAAGTGCAACCTTCCCCTGTCTACACTCTAAAGCCAACTGCTCATGTCCATGCCATTCAACTTCTCTGCCTGCACCTTGCTGGGGAATTCCATGATGCTAGTCAGCTCCTCACTGGGCTTGTTCTCTGTAAGCTCAGGACAGGAGCGGGGGACCTCTGGAGCTGGCTGTATCTCATGCTCTTTCACAGGAGGAGGCTTTTCCCCTGGTGCTGGAGCTGGCCCTGCCACTGGCTCTACACAAGGCAAGAGACGAAGCGCTGCGAGAGTCTGTGGCTCCAGAGTGGGGCCCAGCTCTGTCAGAGGTGCAGGCGCTGGCTGAAGAGCCAGCATTGGCAATGCCTGCATCTTCTGACACACATCAGGAGCTGCAAGAGAGAAACATCAGCAACACCAGTCACTTTTCACTGAGCTCTCCAAAGAGAGAAACAACCTCAATCGATTTCTGGGATTCCCGCCTCTAAAAGTCTTCCAGATCACGGATCACCTCAACTTCTGCCTCTGCCTCCCTGGGCGTCACAAGTGCCAGTTGACCTTGGATGTACACATTAGGATGTTGACCCGATCCGGCCAGTCCACCAGCATGTGGGACAACTTCAGTGAAAAAATTGGTAACTTCGGGGCTTTGTAGGAAGCTCTGTAGAACCGGTGTGGCCGTGTAAGTGATATTGGTGGAAGGATTCTGGGGATGGCAAACAGACAGCAGAGTCAGAGGCTCAGCCTTTCTTCCCATGTGCCCCTCCTAATGCAAACCTAATGTTTCTTGGACATCAGGCTGTGTGTGACTGCCTGTCTAGAGGACAGTCCCCTTTCCCCACCCAACTTTCTGTAATGCCCTAGCTGGGAAACACCTGGTCATGGAGCAAAGCTAAGCAATCTCTTGAGAGCCTTGACTTCCCCCTGATATTTTCTCTCTGAAGGCCCAGGGCCTATACCTCCATGCACCTGAGGATCCAGGACTGTGAATCCAGGGAGAATTTGGAGCAGGTTTCTTATTCTAATTCCTGGTATAGCCCCCCTCTGCTGGAGTCACGAGACATGGATGTGAGATAGAAAAGAACAGGCAGAGCTGGAATGGGACTGTGCAAGACACAGGTCTCTCGAGGGCTGACTCTGATCCCAGCCTTTCCTATCCTTTGAAGTCCTGTGACACCAACCTAACACAAAGCTCTCTTTGACTCCATTCCTCTTGCTGGCGAGCCCCAAGAAGCAACCTTCTCATGAAACCAAACAATAGTATGAAACCCAGGGTTATGTCAGTCTCTCCCCACTACAGACCACAGAATCTTTCAATAATTTTAGGGAAACAGGAGGTCCTCCTTCTGGAACCAAAGGACCTCCATTTTATGCTTCTTCAGGGCTCTGTCATCACAGCCAAACCTGAAAGAATGCCTCCAGAACTAAAGCACCATGAAGGCTTCCCATTGAATGTTCTGTGACCATGACCTGCTTATGATGTCATGAGTGTCAGACTCCTCAAGCAGAATTGAGGCCCAGGGTTTGGTATCTGCTGTGTTCATTCATTTAAGCCAAGTCTTCAGAAAAGTCCTGTACAAAGTGAGTGCTTAATATGTGTGTGTTTTATGAATGAACTCCCAAAAAGAACCTTCTCTGACATGGGCATGGGCTTAGGGTTTTCTACCAGTATCCAGGGATGCTAGTCCTGTCCTTTTCAAGGATAAGACTAGCTATAAGTAATCTCAAAGCTCCTTTGCAAATGGAAAAACAGATGTACATTCATGTTCTGTTCCTGACATACAGAGACAAGGGCCATTGAGGCATGTTGCAGAGAGGTTCTTCAGGAAGGGAGGAGAGAAAAATAATCAAAATGAACCACCACAGCACACCAGTGGCCTTTCCACAAAGCCAGGCACTAGGGGTGTGCTTTCCATGTCTTAGGCCATTTAGACTCTATAAGAATACTATGAGGATCATCTTCTTCCAACCACTTGTTCCAGGAACAAACAGGAGTTCAGAGTTTTAGTGATATTCCCAAAGCACAGGTGGTAGACGTAAGTGGAAAGATGCTCCCTGCTGAACTGCTGCTCCAGAAACTTGGGAGCTGTGGTGACATCCTAGTAGGAGCCCTGGAACCTGGTGAAGGGAGAGGTGGGTCTACACTTGATAAGTACCAGAGATAACACCTGCCACTCTCTGGTGTCCCACTGTGGAGTCCACATCAGGTGGATGTCCTTTAATCATACTGTAGGCTTATTTTCACCCTAGGGGAGATAAGGAGGGACATGCAGTCAGTGACAGCACCATATACTCCCAGAGGATGAGGGTCAGGAACGCAGAGCAGGAAACCCTTCAGGGACTTGTTCAGAGGACATGGGTACTCAAGGTGGGTAGCTTTCCGTGTGCAATTTGAGGGAGGGTCAAAGATGTAGTAAACCGTGAAGACCTTCAAGGCCTTCTTAGCATATGGTCACCTGTGGAGCAACAATCCCCACTTCAGTGGAGGGCCTGCGGGGAAGCTATCATCCCAGAGAGGCCTCAAGAACATCCTCATTAGAGAGATGAGAAAATACAGGCTGGCTTTGGGTTGTCAAATGGCGGCTCAACGGTATGTGGGTCGCACTGAGAACCGTTCACAGCAAGGGCTGCAGGGAATAAACAACCTCTAGGCCCTTGAGCCACTTTCTGCTCCTGACATGGAGAGAAAGGGGTGGGGGAAGCCTCCCTTCCTCCCCATATTAGGGACAGTGCCCAAGGTATGACTCTCTAGAAGACACCTTTTGTCTTAAAGCAAAATAATTATGCTTCTTCTTTAATATTCAAGAGCATCTTAAGAAAACAGCTAGAGCAATCCTAGATCTGACAAAGAGATAAAGGCCGAGAGCCTGTATGGTGGGGAAAGCTCGTCATGGGTCAAGATGACTTGAGCAGATGATGGAGCGGTGGAGAAAATCCAAAAGCAGTCAACAACCGAGTGATGCCTCATTCGTATCAGCTGGGAAAGTGGAAATGAAACAAAATGGGATTTTATTTATCACAGAGAACCCAGATTGTCAGTAAATTAAAAGAATGTTATATCCAGGCAAGACTGAATATAGAGAAGAAAATACATTCAGAGACTGCTGGTGATGGTGTTCCTGCCACAGCTCATTTGTAAAGTAATCTGACTGTAGCTACAAATATCTGGCACATGTGTATCTTTTCACCAAGTAATTTCTTTCCTGGGAGTCTGTTTTTGGAAGGGGTTCATGTATGTTATGGACTGAATTGTGTCCCTTCCCCAAATTCCATATGTTCATGTTGAAAGCCTCCAGTCTTCAAATGTGGCTTTATTTGGACACAGGGTGCTTAACAGGATAATTAACTATGAGTGATCCCATTGGGGTGGTCCCTAATTTAATATAACCGGAGGCCTTCTAAGGAGAGGTGGTAAGGACCTGGAAAAGCATAAGAGAAGACCCTGTGAACACAAAGGTAGAAGATAGTCATCGACAAGCCAAGGAGAGAGGCCTCAAGAGAAATCAGAACAACCAACAGTTTAAGCTAGCCTTCAGAATTGGGAGCAACTAAATTTCTGTTGCTGAAGTCCTTTGTGTGTGTTGCTGTGATATGGCAGCCCTGGTCATCTGATATAGCCCATAAGGACACACACACGATGTTCTCTGGAGCAGGACTATCATGGAAATCAAGTTTTCTCATGTCAGGTTCCACCAATGTCAAAAGACTGAATTGTTGTGGAAAACAACCTCCCTTATGGAATACTATGAAGACATGTGAGGGCACAGCTTCTGTCCCGATGGCTACAGGAGGTGAGTGCAATAACACAATACAAACGCAGAGTAGCTTAGCTCCTTTTTTGTGAAAGAGCCACCCCAAAGCCCTATGTGTGCAATCCGCTCTACTACAACTGATGATATGTAAACCATAGAGAAGTTCTGGCAAGGCAACAGAGCTGACTGTTTCAGGGACTACCTGGGGCTGGGAGTTCAAACAATAAAAAGAGTAGCAACATGCAACGATACACATGACCTAGTGTAAATGAAAGTAACACAAGAGCATTTTCTTTGATAGTCCTACAAGTATGTGAACAGGGACTTTGCAACTAACCCAGGTGCCACAGAGGGTGGAGGAGACTCATGGAGGCCGATTCCCTTGAGAGGTGCCTGTGGGTCACCAGAGTGGGACAGGTCTAAAACAGAGGCCAGGGTGACCCCACATTGGGGTCTGAATCCTGGATCCACCCCAATCTTCTCAGGTCCCTGACCAAGTGGGCCCCTGCATGCCTACTCTCACCCTGGCATAGCACTAGTCACAGGTGGCACATAGTTGGCTCTCACCTGGCATGGCTCCTCGGGAGTTGTCTGCAGGTAAACCTGTGAAGACAGTGTCTGGCAGCTGGACCAAGAGGTCTCAATTGCCTGCCTGACTGTCCCCACAGGGAAACTCCACTGTTAGAAATTCCACTCCCCAAACCAGGCCAACAGGATCATCTGCATAGACCTCCAGGTGTGAAGGAAACCAGATGATACCTTGAAGTCCTGGAATTGACATCTGAGTAGACAAACTTGGTGCCCAACTCTCACCTCCCCATACTGCCAGCCATGACCCAGATGTGGACCAGACAGACCCATTGTGCTTCCAACACTTGACATCCCACTCCTTTTCCAGGAGGGTCCCTTCATGTCTTCCTCTCCACTTCCCCCACAAGGTGGGAAATGGTGTGGGGCTACCCTAATGGCATCACAGGAGAGGCCTGACTTTGATGGACCTGGACTTTCCTGAATTCCCTCTGTATGCTCTGGCCTGCAGTGTTGGCGATGAGGGATGAGCCAACGTCGGAATCATCTCAATAGGTTTGCACTTTGTGTCTTTCTCAAGCTAGGACCACGAGATGTGGGGATACAGCAGAACATCTTGCTCTCCTGTGAGTGTCTCCCCAACTGACCTGGACACCTAACTGTCACCAGATTATAGTGCCTGGTTACCAGACATCTAGGTTCTGTTGGGTTCTATCTCCAAAGAAGTGATGTCACTTCTTCAAGGTCCTATCACCTGACCTCCCTTATTTTTATTGTATTTTAAAGTTGTGGGGTACAATTCAGGGTTAGGTATACAAATGGTCATTGTGTAGGTAAAGTTTTGGCCTCACTTTGGTCCCCACTTCACCTGGTTTGAGATCAGGTATCCTTATTGATGAGGTGTGTCCCTTCCCTCTGCTAGCAGTTTCCCACTGCTTCCAATTCCTTTCTTATAGTATTATGGTAATTGTTCTGAGTCCACTTATGAGTGAGAACATGTGGTACTCAGTTTTTGTTTCTGTGATAGATCACTCAGTATAGACCCTAAGTCCATCCAAGTTGTGAAATTCATAATTTTGTCCTTCTTTATGGCTGTGTAATATTCCCTCGTGTATATGTACCGCATTATTTTTATCCAGTCTTCTTTCAATGGGCAACACGGTTGGCTCCATGTTTTTGCTATTGTGAATAATGCTGCAATAAACATGCATGTGCAAGTATCTTTTTCATAGAGTGATTTGAGTTCCTCTGGGTATCCAGAAGGGGGATTGTGGGGTCATATGGAAGGTCAATTTTTAGATCTTTTAGGAACCGCCAAACTGTTTTCCACAGAGGTTACTAGTTTACACTCCACCCAACATTGTAGAAGTGTTCCCTTTTCCCTGCATCCTCTCCAGCATCTGTTGTTTTTTTGAGTTTTTGATGATGGCCATCCTGACTGAAATTAGGGAGTATCTCAGAGTGGTTTCAATTTGCTTTTCATGATGCTTAGTGAGGCTGAGCGTTTTTTCATGTGTCTATTGACTGCTCATGTGTCTTCTTTTGAGAAGTGTCTATTAGCATCTTTTGCCCACTTTGTAACAGAGCTGTGTGTGTGTGTGTGTGTGTGTGTGTGTGTGTGTGTGTGTGTGTGTGTGTTCTTTTCAGCACCTTTGAGTTCCTTGTAGATCCTGGATGTTAGCCCTTTGTCAGATATACAGTTGGCAAATATTTTTCACATACCGTGGACTGTGTCTCCTCTCTCTTGATGGTTTCTTTCACTTTGCAGAAGCTTTTCAGTTTCTTGAGGCTCTACTTGTCTATCTTATGTCCTATGGCATGGGCATTTAGGGTTTTGATCGGGAATTGTCTGCCAGTTCCAATTTCCATAAGGGTATCTCCAGCATTTTCTAATGTTCTTATAGTTTGAGGTTTTACATTTAGGTCTTTTATCCATTTAGTGTTGATTTTTATGTATGGTCATAGATAAGGGATTTGTTTTAATCTTCTGCATGTTGTCAGCCAGTTTTCCCAGCACCATCTACTGAATAAGTTCACCTTAATCCAGTGGTTGTTAGTCGAGGCTTTGTCAAAGATGAGTTGGTTGAGAATTTGAGGCTTTGCTTCTGGAATCTCTATCCTGTTCTATTGGCTTATATGCCTGTTCTTGTACCAAACCAGGCTGTTTAGAATATTGTGGCCTTTTTATAAGAAAGTGTAAAGTGTGGAAGTGTGATACCTCCCACCTTGTTTCTTTTGCTGAGGATTATTTTGGCAATTTGTGGTTGTTTATGTTTCCATATGAATTTCTGTATTGTTGTTTCCAGATCTGAGAATAATGATGCTGGCAATTTATTGGGCGTTGTGTTAAATCTGTAGATTGCCTTTGGGAGGATGGACATCCTAACATTGTTGATTCTTCCAATCCATGAACATGAAATATTTTTCCATTTGTTTGTGTCATCTTTGATTCCTTTGAGAAGGATTTTGTAGTGTTTGTTGTAAAGTTCTTTCGCTTCTCTGATTAGGAAGATGCCAAGATATTTTGTTTCTTATTTTTTTTTTTATGGCTATTGTGAAAGGGATTGTGCTTTTCATTTGGGTTTTTGTTTGTTTATTGTTGGTGTATAGGGGTGTGACTTTCTTTTGCATGATTACTTTATACCCTGAGACTTTCCCAAGGAGATTTTTGACAGATTTTCTTGGGTTTTGGAGGTATACATAGGATCATGTCATCTACAAAAAGGGATGACTTAATTTCCTCTTTTCTTATTTGTAAACCCCTGATTGCCTTCTCTTGTCTGATTGCTGTAGCTAGGATTTCCAACTCTATGTTGAACAGGAGAGATGAGAGTGGGCATCCTTGTTTTGTTCCAGTTTTCAGGGAAAATGGTTCCAATTTCTTAGGTCTTTTATCCATTTAGTGTTGATTTTTGTGTATGGTCATAGGTAAGGGACTTGTTTTAATCTTCTGCATATTGTCAGCTAAACAATTGCTTAGCAGTATGTTGGCTGTGGGTTTCTTGTAGATGGCGCTTACTATTTTGAGCTATGCCTAGATGTATGAGGGTTTTTATCACGAAGGAGGCCTGGATTTTATTGAAACTTTTTCTGCATCTACTGATACAATCATGTGGGTATTGTCTTTACGCCTGTTGGTTTATTTAATCATGTTTATGGTCTTGCGGATTTTGAACAAGCCCTGCATCCTGGGGATGAAGCCTACTTGGTCATGATGAATGATTTCTAAGGTGTGTTTTGGGATCCAGTTTGCTAGAATCTTGTTGAGAACTTTTGCATCTATTTTCATCACGGATATTGGCCTGTAGTCCTCTTTCTTTGTTAATGTTTACCTGGTTTGGATATCAATGTGATGTTAGCTTCATAAGATGATTTGGGGAGAGTTCCATCTTTCTCAATTGTCTAGAATAATTTCAATAGGATTGGTATCAGCTCCTCCTTCTATGTTCTGTAGAATTCTGCTGGAAAGCCATCTGGTTCAGGGTTTATTTGTTGTTGTTGTTTTGTTTTGTTTTGTTTTGCTTTTTGCAGGTAGTTTTCTTATGACAAAGTCAATTTCCTGGGTTGGTGTTGGTCTACTTAGGGTCTCAATTTCTTCTTGTTTCAACCTGAGGAGGTTGTGTGATGTCAGAAAGTCCTCCACTTCATCTAGGTTTTCGAGTTTGTTTCCATACATGTGTACATAGCAATCTCTGATAATCTTTTGTATTTCTTCAGAGTCAGTCATGACTTGACCTTTTGCTTTTTTTTTTTTTCTGAGTTGTAGTCTCATTCTGTCGTCCAGGCTGGAATGCAGTGGCATACTGTTCATGGTCACCCCAGCGTTGACCTGCTGGGCTCCGGCAATCCTTCCACCTCAGCCTATCAAGTAGCTGGAACTACAGGCACGCACTACCATGCCCAATGAATTTTTTTAATTTATTGTAGAGATGAGGTCTCGCCAAGTTGCCCAGATTAGTCTCGAACCCGTGGGCTCAGGCAATCCACTCGCCTCAGCCTCCCAAAGTGCTGGAATGACAGGCTGAACCACCGAGCCTGGCCCGATCTTTTGCATTTCTGATGTGTTTATTCTTCTTCTCTCTTTTTCCTGGTCAATCTGGCTAGAGGTCCATTGATCTTGTCCTTTTGAAGAACCAACTTTTTGATATTTTCTATCATATTTTTGCCTTCTGTGTCTCATATTTGGGCTTTTATTTTGGTGATTTGGATTCTTCTACTGAAGTTAGGATTTTGCTAGTCCTGTTTTTCCAACTCCTTTATGTGATTTGTTAGGCTGTTAACTTGTGATTGTTCCATTTTCTTTATGTGTGTTCATGGAGATATGAATTCTCCTCCAAGTACTGCTCTCATGGTATCCCAGAAATTTTGGTAAGATATTTATTCATTTTTATTTGTTTCCAAGAATCTTTTAATTTCGATTTTGATTTTCCTGTTGACCCAAGAGATGTTCAGCATCATATTGTTTAGTGCTACTGCACTCCAACATGGGTGATAGAGTAAGACCCTGATTCAAAAACAAATTTTAAAAAATTCCCCATCTACACCTTGTTGTTTCCAGTCTCCACATTTGCTCACTTGAAATGAGTTTCCACTTCTGAAATGCTTTCTCCTGTTCTAGCCTATTGCCATCACTCCCCCTGGCTAACTATTGTAAAATTAGCTCAGGTCCTGCTATTTCCATGTAGTCTTCATTAATCCTTCCTCTGTGGATGGATTAAGTTACTCGTCTTTGTTTCTGTAAGTTGCACAATTGTGATTACCATATGGAATCAAATAGACCTCTTGAAGTGTGGGTTTCCCTCACTCAACAGATGGGTAGAGAACTTGCCCTGGTAGTCTCAGGCTCCCCAACACTCAGCACTGGGTAAGTGTTTCAGGAAATGACTTCTAAGTGAATTAATTAATGTACAAATAAAATAGCTCATTAAAAAACCTGAATATATAATAACAGCCTGGGATGTCACAGGGCAATGTGTGACTAAGATGCAAACAAATGCTGTAAACTTAAAAGCTAAGTGGACATCAGGCAGAAGTAATCTTGGATGGGAGAGAGGACATGAAACAGAGTTAAAATGGACAAGAGAAATTTCACAAAAAGCATGGATGTGGGAAGACTGATGATGGCAAAGTAGGAGATAAACCAGCAGTTGGTTCACTAGGAAAGAAAAGAAAAGAAAAGAAAATTATCTAAGCCCGGTGCAGTGGCTCAAGCCTGTAATCCCAGCACTTTGGGAGGCCCAGGCGAGAGGATTGCCTGAGCTCAGGGGTTCGAGACCAGCCTGAACAACAAGGTGAGACCTCATCTCTACAATAAATCAAAAACCTAGCTGGGCATGGTAGTGTGTGCCTGTAGTTCCAGCTACTTCAAAGACTGAAATGGAAGGATTGCCTGAGCCCAGCAGATTGAGGCTGCAGTGGATGTGAGCATGCCATTGCACTCCAGCCTGGGAAACAAGAGTGAGACTCCAACTCAATAAAATAAATTTTAAAAAAAGGAAAAGAAAGAAAAGAAAATTATCTAAAATTCACTTAGAACATTTATTTATTTATTTATTTATATTTTTATCTTATTTTTTGAGACAGGATCTTACTCTGTCATCCAAACCAGGGTGCAGTGGTGCAATCCTAGCTCGCTATAGCCTTGACATCTGGGGCTCAGGTCAGTCTCCCACCTCAACCTCCCAAGTAGCTGGGACTACAGGCACTCACCACCATACCTGGCTAAGTTTTGTACTTTTTGTAAAGATAAGGTCTCAATATATTGCCCAGGTTGGCAGAAGACAATTTAAGGTCAGAATTATCCAGTCAAGAAGCAAGAGTAGCTACAAACTCTGGGACTCAAGACTCTGGACTATTTCAAGGAGAGGAGAGAGAGTTCTGAGCCGAAAAAAAGATAGTGGATTATATAAGGTTTTCCCATGTTGAATGCTAAAACTCCTTCCCCACTTTCAGTCCTCTTTGATGCTCAGCTCCAAAACTGCAGATCATACACACACCTGCCTTCCACCCACCCCATCTCACCCAGTCCCTCTTCTCCCATCCTAAAAGGAGATTAGAAAATTCTTCCAAGAATAAACAATGACATCAGAAACAAAAAAACAGTGTGGCCATCCCATTCACACACTCAGAATCCCATTGCCTTCTTAGCGCCTCATGTACTCTATGATCAGAAAACCAAGATTCAGCAATCTTAAGGAGAGCAGCAGATTATTAAGGAAAGTAGCAGATTCTTAAGGAAAGTTCCCAGCATGAAACAGGCTAAGACAAGCAGGAAAAAGGAACTTTGAGAACAAAGGGGGGGAAAAAAGAAAAATGAACCAAAAGCTATAATCAATATTCTCAAAGACATAAGAACAGGATTCTATAAAATGGAATAAACAAGGCCAGGTGCTGTGGCTCATGCCTGTCATCCCAGCACTTTGGGAGGTGGAGTTGAGAGGATTGACTGAGCCCAGGTGTTCAAAACCAACCTGTGCAACATAGCAAGAACTTGTCTCTACAATTAACTGGGCATGGTGGCGTGCACCTGTAGTTCCAGCTACTTAGAAGGCTGAGGTGGAAGGATCGCCTGAGCCCAGTAGGTAGAGGCTACAGCAGTTGTGAGCATGCCACTGCACTCCAGCCTGGGTGATAGAGGACTAAACAGAGCTCTTAGAAACTACATATATAAAACCAAAATAAAACATTTCAATAGGCACATTATATGAAACCTGAAAGACCTCTTCTAGATGGTGGACTATAAAGGCAAAAAGAAATAGATGGGAAGAGATGGAAAAATTAATTAAAAGATTAAAAAGAACAGACTTCGACTAATGAGAGTACTACTATGAGAAGTCATGAAAACAGAAAAGAAGAAATAAGCTTAGAAGTTATTCAAGAAAACCAAAATTGAAGGATGACTTCCTAGACTGTAGGGTCCCCAGAGTACCCAGTTCAGTGGGTGGAAAATACTCCTAACAGAGATAAAACTTAAGAAAGAAAAACAAAAAACCTTTTTCCCTAGAAAGAACTCAGAGTCAGAAGGTCGCTATGCAAGTCCTGGAAACTATAGGACAATGGAGCAAGGCCTTCAAAATTCTGAGAATTCTATAACCAGCCAAACTATTCATCAAGGGTAAGCAAAGAATCAAGGCATTTTGACTATTCAAGGTCTCAAATAATGTACATCTTTAAAGTGTTTCTTAGAAAATTACAAAGAGGATGCAATCCAGCCCAACAAAGGAGTAAACAAAAAAGAGGAGATTTGGGTATCAGGGAAAAAGTAAACAGCATATAAGTGGGAAGTCAGGGAGGCTCTAAGAAGACAGCAACAGACATAGAGCACCCACATTAGAGCAGAAGGAGTGTTAAGGAAAAAAAAAAGAACTGGAGGAGTCCCTGATGTGATGTTCTGAAAAACGCTCAACAGAGAAAGTTTACAACTATTGAAAAGCTGAGAAACATCAGTGATTTTTTTTTAAGTCAGCACACTTAAAAAAATGAGGCTTTTAATTCCAGGAAGTTCAAAACTGGTTTTATAATAAAGCAGATGCAATTATAGTGTATTGCTTGACACACATAGCCCCTTAATGACACAAATATTAGTGATTTAACCAAAATTTGCATACATTGTATGTATGAAGGATGGAAGAAGGGAAAGTGAGAGTCCAAAGTGATATAAGGTTGATAAATCTTTATCTTCTTAATTAGGAAATCAAAAGATAAACTCTAAAATCTATATATCAAGAAATAGCATCCTAATAATATTATTTAGAGATATGAAGGTAAATATAGAAGAAACATTAAAACTTGGGGAAATGAGACTCAGGGTTAGAGAAAAGTGGGGCAGTGGACTCCTCTTTTTCAAGCTAATCTTTGCAGTACTTTCTTTAAAAAAAAAAACTATATGCATTATTTTATTAAAAGAAGAGTATTTTCCCGAAGCCTAGAAACTCTAAATTCTATTCCTCCCTCAACATCTTACTGCTTCACCTTACTGTTTCCATTCAGAAGCAGCTGAACTGGGTTGTGTGACTCAGTCTCTCATGATGTTGCAGTCAATACTATGACTGCAGCCATCTGAAGGCTTGCCTAGGGCTAGAGGGTCTGCTGCCAAGACAAATCTCTCATGGCTGCTGGCAGAAAGACTTAGTTCCTTGATGGCCGTCCCTTGCCATGGAAGTCTCTCCACAGATCTGCTGATGTGTCCTCATGACACGATAACTAACTTCCCCCAGAAGGAGTGATCCAAGAGAGAGTAAAAAGGCTCCATGCCCTTATGACCTAGTCTCAGTGGTGATACACCATTAAATTTGTCAGGAGCAAGTCACTAGATTCAGGGGAAGGGAATTTCTAGATGCAGAAAGGAGGGGAATTTGCTCTACTTCTAGAAGCAGAACATATCAAAGAATTTGTGTACCTATTTGAAAACCACCACACCTATCAGTAATTCATTACAGGAAAATATGGTGGGAGACAAACTTTACATGATTTTTGAAGATCCACATCAATCTAATCACTGTTTTTTATATCACTTTTTTTTTTGAATTGGAATCTCACTCTGTCACCCAGGCTGGAGTGCGGTGGCATGCTCATGGCCACCGCAGCCTCAACCTGCTGGGCTCAGGCAATCTTCCACCTCAGCCTTCCAAATAGCTGAAACTACAGGTGTGCACCACCATGCCTGGCTAATTTTTTTGATTTATTGTAAAGACGAGGTCTCGCCATATTGCCCAGGCTGATCTCGAACCTGTGGGCTCAGTCAATCCTCTCGCCTCAGCCTCTCAAAGTGCTGGGATTACAGGCATGAGCCACTATGCCAGGCTATTGACATCACTTTAAATGACTCCAGAATATACTAAAATATATCCTACTTCTTACTTCTATATTTTTTAACTAAATTTTTTTGTTTTTTTTTTATCTTTTTGTTTTACTCTTTAATATTTTAAATTCCTTGAATACTGGTGTCATTTTGTAGTCTTTTTTTTTTTTTTGTATCTCTGCTTACCTATCTTAGTGCCTGACAGAATCACTCATTCATTCATTCTTTCAATATATATGTATTTCTTCTATTTTCAGACACTGTGCTGGACACTAGGGATTGCCTGAGCCCAGCAGGTCAAGGCTGTGGTGACCATGACCGTGCCACTGCACTCCAGCCTGGGCAACAGAGGGAGACTCTGACTCAAAAAATGTATATTTATAGATATATTTATATGTAAAGATATAGATAAGAGTCATGTTAAAATAATCTATCTGCATGTGCTCATACATACTTGTGAAATTGAACCAAACTAGCTATCCTTTCTCTATGCCTTGTCCTCTCTTCTTTACTTCTTGATGTCAGCAGTGACATGTTTTAGTGTGGACAGACTAGTCTAACCAGAGTAGTTGCTGTTGAGCAGGAAAAGAGACTATCCCTAACTAATTTGTCTTCTTTGTTTATTGTCTACTGTAAGAACCAGTCATATCTAGGAAAATAGAATCATATATTCACATGATACCCATAAGAATTTTTCCTCATAAATTTGAAGACATCCTTTATGTGGCTTTTGGACATTAATTTACATGAATTTGTACTTTATTTGTATATATCAAATACACATATTTAAACTCAAACATTTAGGACCATTGGATAAAATAAGATTGAATAAAATCTAGCTGGAGAATCTGACTGATTTTACTTGGACAGCAATTAATTGTCCACAGGAACTACGCTGGGAAGAGGTATAGCAATGGGGACCTCCACTGCAAAAACTGAGGTCATTACTATCCTAAAAAGAAATAACTTGCCAGGCTCGGTGGCTCAGCCTGTAATCCCGCGCCTTTGGGAGGCTGAGGTGAGTGGATTGCCTGAGCCCGCGGGTTCGAGACCCGCCTGGGCAGAGAGACCTCATCTCTACAATAAATTTC
>NW_007259800.1:69918-93627 GCF_000164805.1 Carlito syrichta
GCTGAGGCGGAAGGATCGCCGGAGCCCAGCGGGTCGAGGCTGCGGTGGCCGGGAGCGGCCGCTGCACTGCAGTCTGGGAGACAGTGAGACTCCAACTCAAAAAGAAAAAAAAAAGAAATAACTTTAAAAAAAAAATTTAGATTCAGGGGTTACGCATGCATGTTCATTCCAGGGCCGTATTGTGCAGTCATG
Source organism: Carlito syrichta (assembly GCF_000164805.1). NCBI lineage: Eukaryota > Metazoa > Chordata > Mammalia > Primates > Tarsiidae > Carlito > Carlito syrichta. Next base: position 70,111 of record NW_007259800.1, read on the forward strand.
GGGATCCGGTCTTGGGGGTCCATTCCCCAAATAGTGACCATTGTGCCCCGCAGAAGAAATAACCATTTAAAAGAACACTGCTGAATACCTATTATGTGCCAGATATTAGCCACTTTAGCACATTCTCTTATTTAATATTCATGACAACCCTATTAGATACGTACAACTATTATGCTCATTTTACAAAGATATTGAGAGATTAGCAGTTTTCCCCAAATCACAGACACCTGGAAGACAATTCTATCAGACTTCGAGGTTTCTGCCTCAGTCTACCTCAGCATTTTCATTTACCTTGTGCCGTCCTCCCCCCCGCCCCCCGCTGAAACCCCACCCCTACTGGTGTCACTGGTCTCCTTTCCATTCCCAGAAGAGAGTCAAGCTCCCCTCCTCCTCCCTTCTCCCAGGACCTGCTCTTACTGTCTCCTTTGTTTAGAAGATTCTTCGGTTTGTTGCATGGCTGACTCCTCATCTCAGATATCTATTCTAAATTAATTCTTCCCACTTTATAACATCATCGTGTTTGGTTTCCATCACAGTGTTTGTTACATTCTGAAGTTATCTTTTAAATTTCCCACCAGATCATGAGCAGCTCTATCCTTAAGGCTTCTTTCACTGAAGACTGACTGATTGAATGAAGTGGCCTATTTCTCCTGTACCTGGAGGTCTGGATAGTTCTGCCTTGTTCCAGAAGGTCACCTGTATTGTACCGACAGGCCATCGGAATTACACGTTCCTTACTTCACTGTCATCTCATTATATTACAGAGACTTTTCCAGGGCAGCAGTGACTTCATACCGAGGCACCTCGGGGTGACCAGGATAACCGCACCCTGCTCTACCCACCCTGGCCTGCAGGGGACGGTGTGGCCGGAGGCCTCCTTCGGTGCACGCCGTCGTCGCTCTAGGTGAACCGAGACATAGGGGCGGGAGAAGTGGAGTAGAGAGACGGGTCCAACCGGAAGGGGCGGGGTCGTCTGTAAGCCCGCCCCCTCGGGCAGGCACCCCTCCCTCGTCCCGCCCCTTCCCCCGCCCGGACGGCCATGGCCCTTCCCGGCATCCCCTATGAGCGACGGCTTCTCATCATGGCGGACCCTAGAGATAAGGCGCTTCAGGACTACCGCAAGAAGCTGCTGGAGCACAAGGAGATTGACGGCCGCCTGAAGGAGTGTGAGTGCACCTTTCTTCTCACATGTTCTCGTGCCGGACCTGCTTCTGCTTCTGACGACGCGGAAGCCTTTGGCTGGGCGCGGTGACCGAGCCTCGGAGATGGGCAGGCCTCGGTCCAGCGACAAGGCGCTTTGTCATCCGGCCTGAGCTGGGGGCGCAACACCCTCTCAGGCGTGGAAACGGCCCGGTCCGGTCCGGGTGGCAGAACATCCGCGATTCTGAGATGGAAATGGGAAGGGACTAGAGGAGTGGGGAAGACGTGGGCTGGGGGTGTTTCCTAGGGCGGGGGGCAAGGAGAGCAGTGTTGGCGGAGTCCCGGGACAGGCGAGGGCAGACGCTTGATCGAGGAAGCTTAAGCCAAATACGAGACTCTAGGAATCGGCCCGTTCGTGCAGTTGAAAGCTGGACGCGGGGCTTCGGAGAGAGGGGATCCAGGTGGCCTCATAACCCAGCGCGGCGCTCCTCGTGTTTCGTGTTGTGCGGTGTCCGGCGAACAAGTTTCCCTGATCTCCTGAGTCCTGAACGCTTTTTCAGTGCACCCTCATTGAAAAGTTCAAATGGTTTGATTAAATCAAGGAAGACCATAGTCATGTGATTCTTTGGAGAACTGCATTTTTTGGCCTTATTTAGGGTAGAAAACCAGAGAGAGTAGTCCAGGTGGGTAGACGAAGAGGGAAGAAGGATCTAACTCGTTGACTGTCATTCGGATTCGTGCAGCTCTGGAAGTGTCAGGATGTCAGTATCTGTTGAGAATGTAACTTAAAATATGCTTTATACAAGTAAGGATTGTGGATCAAGAAAAGAAAAGCATGTTGCTTTCTATGTAACATTTTAAGCGCGTCACTATTCATTACAAACAGCATTCTTTTGTGGTTTGAAATATCGAATGTGTGATTTGACATATCGAATGTGAAATTTAGCTAAAGTGAAATTGACTTAAGTAAAGTGAGACTTAAGCAACTTAAACGCGTTAAAGTTATTGTTTAATTTTTAAATGTTTACATTATGTTATTTCAGTAAGGGAACAATTAAAAGAACTTACTAAGCAGTATGAAAAGTCTGAAAATGATCTGAAGGCCCTACAAAGTGTTGGGCAGGTAGGTAATGGAGTATGGGGTGTAGAGGGTGATGGTAATTTGTTTTGTTTTTTAGCTGTTGACAAAAAGTAATGCTTTCTTTTTCTTCCTTAGATTGTGGGTGAAGTGCTTAAACAATTAACTGAAGAAAAATGTAAGTGAGTTAGATTATTCATTAGTAAAGAAAAGCATCCCATCCCTCCCTGACTTTTGAAATGTTATTATTTTATTGACAGTAATGCAGAGAGATATTTTTGCATAGACTAAGTTTTCTCTCAACTATTGTCTTAAAGGGCTGAAATAAAACTAAACCCTTCGTTGATGTGGATATATATTATTTTACTTTCTGTTTCTTAATTTATTCTTTCATGTTTTTCTTCTAGTCATTGTTAAAGCTACAAATGGACCAAGATATGTTGTGGGTTGTCGTCGACAGGTAATACTCTACATTTGTATGTGCTTTATAATTGTAAGTTGTTGTATCTAATTCTTGAGGTAAGCAGGTTGGGCATTATACCTATAACTCAATTTATTCAGACATAGCTAATTATTAGCAAACCTTGAATTCAAACTCATGGATTTTGACTCTTGGTATTTCCTACTTTTCTTACAGTGTTACACTGCCTTAGACAGATCTCCCCACTTAGAAATCAAAGTCAGTTAGAACTGGAAAGTGGATTATTTTATTTTAATGTCTTTTTTGAGGAGGACTACAAAGTGATACACTATCAGTTACCTATATCTATATTTAAATGTTCAGGAATGTTACTTAAAGACTGTATTATGGACTAAGTTAATTTTGTATGAGGTCATTTAGATTAGAATATGTATGTTGAAATAACCTTAGATTTCATTTTACAGTTATCAAAGATGACAAGAGATGGCTTGAATCACTCTCAGTAGTGTCTGAAGCCAGCTTATGTGATGTTCTTTTTTTTTTTTAATCAGAGTCTCATTCTGTCATCCAGGCTGGAGTGCAGTGGCACACCACCATGCCCGGCTAATTTTTTTGATTTGTTGTAGACACGAGGTCTCATCAAGTTGCCCAGGCTGGTCTTGAACCTGTGGGCTCAGGTAATCCTCTCGCTGCTACCACCTCCCAAAGTGCTAAGATTGCAGGCATGAGCCACCATGCCCGGCTGTGTTCCCTATAGATATAAGTATTGAAATAGTTTCATATTGATTTCTGTCTTATTTCAAGTAACCTCATTGGCGGTTTTTAAAAAAATCTTAATCCATTACATTAAACCTAGTGCTTTGCCTGTCTTCACTTCATTTTAGTTGGCAGTAAATCCTAAATTTGGAGCCCTTCATAAAATCTTATGACAAGTGGTCAGTAATTTAGGTGATTCTGAAATTGTATTGTAAAAGCAGTTTTTTAAACTATCAAAAACTAGCCAGTCACAGTGGCTCATGCCTGTAATCCCAGCACTTTGGGAGGCAGAGGTGAGAGGATTGCCTGATCCCAGGGGTTGGAGATCAGCCTAGGCAACTTGGCGAGACCTTGTCTCTACAGTAAATCAAAAAATAGCCCCGTGGGGTGGCACACACCTGTGGTTCCAGCTACTTGGAAGGCTGAGGTGGAAGGATCACCTGAGCCCAGCAGGTTGAGGCTACAGTGGCCATGAGCGTGCCACTGCACTCCAGTCTGGGCAACAGAGTGAGACTCCAACGCAAAAAACAAAACAAAACAAAAAAACTCTATCTTTGTAAGGTGATATCTTGAGTGTGAGGTGAATCTATTGGATAGATTATATCTAATTATGGACAAATATGCCAATAAAGTAGTATGATTCACCCTAACATGAAGTGCTTTGGTACCAGTTCCCGGTGTCACTGTACTACAGAGTTCTGAATCAAAATAATGAGCAAAACTATATTAAATAGTGATCCTTTGAAAGTAAAATACCAAAGTCCATTCCTTCTTCAAAAACAAATCATTACCACCTCAGACTTTGTGTACTAGTGATTTTACATTTCACACAGAGATTGCACAAAAGACCATTCATTTTAGGGACAGGTGGAAATAACTTTAACTTACTACTTTTATAAGCCATTCTGTTAGCATGAAATTTATGATTTGATATTTGTGTTCTCTCTGAAGGGTAAAAATGAGTATTCGGCTTCTAAATATTAAGCTTTTGTTAGAGCGCTAGTCCCTTTTTAAATGTTTATATGATACCTTTTGTTTTACAAAACTAGCTTGACAAAAGTAAGCTGAAGCCAGGAACAAGAGTTGCTTTGGATATGACTACACTAACTATCATGAGGTGGGTTTCTTATTGCGTTTAGTTTGCCTCACAAGAGGAGGATTTTCTCCAAAATATATGCTTCTTGAGATCAGTGGATATTTTGATAATTTTTCCCTTTTACTAGTTTCTAATAAAACACATCTTTATAAAATCACCTGCAGGTACTTGCATAAACAAGACATTATGTATGTACTCTTATCTGTAAGCTGAGAGAAAATATGTCTTTAAGAGAAAAATGTATGCCTTTTCATTCTAGATATTTGCCAAGAGAGGTGGATCCACTGGTTTACAACATGTCCCATGAGGACCCCGGGAATGTTTCTTATTCTGAGATTGGTGGACTCTCGGAACAGATTCGGGAATTAAGAGAGGTTGGTACTATTTGCTTTGTTCTCTGAACTTACTAATACATAGTACTGGTTTTAGGATGCCTAAAAGGAAAAACAGGATGAAAAAGCAATTTTTTTGTACAACTAGTAGTTACAATATTATGTATTTAGTACTTTTGCTTAGAAGAATAGCATTGACTCTAACTATGAGAATTACTGGTGTTTGTTAATTTGGAGATAATTTGGTGTTGGAAAAATTCTGCCCTTTTTTGTGGCAAAGGAAAGGGGAAAGAAGCTAAGAGTAATTAACATAAACTGAAAATTTCAAAGGATCACTATTTAATATAGTTTTGCTCATTATTTTGATTCAGAACATAATCTGATACCCTTACCCTCTGTGGTTTTGATTATTATAATCAATTACTTGGGTCAGAGTATATTTGGGTAGGTAACGTGTGTAATGTAATTTTTTCCATAATCCCGTTAATATAGCTTCTTACCTTTAAACAGTAGAGTGAGTTACCTGTGCCTTATTTATTTGTTTAAAGCCATTTGCTGCCATTCAAGAAAAATTCTGGTTTTAGGAGTGCTGGAAATCTTTTAAACTTTTAGGTGAAGAATCTAACCAGGATTGCCTTCCCAAACAGCACACATGGCTTTTAACTATTATCTGTAAAGCAAATTAAATTGTGCTGTCGATTTCATCCTGATTTAGGCTGAAATACTTGGGAATGAAGGGGAATAGTTGAAATATCTTATTTCATCTCATTGAAAACCTAAGCCAGTAGATCTCAAACCAACACATTGATTTTTCTGGAATACTTATTTAAAATGCTCTGCCCTCTGAATGGTTTTGATGAAGTAGATTGGGGTGGGCACTGGATTAGCATTTAGACAAGCATTTCAGGTGGTTATGAAGCCAAATTTTTCTTTGACATTACTTGAGGAAGCCCCGGTCCAAGTGTAAGTAAAAGCCTTTTTTCACCTTATATTTTGTGAAGTGGCAACAAGTGCTTCATGGAGCTATGAAAGAATGCCTTCCACAGTGACTTGCTGCATCAGCCATAGGAGCAGAAGGAATCATACATGCAGTACCCCTTTCTGTCTGTAGATACTTTAGAATATTGATTTCTCACTTCTAGCTTGTCACAGTCACACCTTATGGACACAGCTGTTGAATTAGAAATTTATCTTTTAAATTTCTGGTACTGTGAGTAATTTAAATTGGATAGTAAAATACTCAGTTCTTCTATTCTTCATTTTTTCCCCCCTTGAATCAGTCTTGGAAGGATATTGAGAGCAGAACATAGTGTTCTTTTAGGGCTGCTATCAAAATGCCAACAGATAAAAATTTTATATGTCTTTTCTCTTAGTGGCCATTATAACTTATCAACCCCATTTTATAATTATTTTGGTATATTTTCAAATGCAAGCTAGTGTAGGTCCTTTGAATTTTCTTTGTTTTACTTGCCTGTTGTTTTTGTAGTATAACTTAATTGAGGTCTAATTTACATCCAATAAATGCACAGGTTTTAAGTATACATTTCAAATATGTTTTCACAAATTATAAACCTGTGTAACTATCACCACAATCAAGTGTATAGCTTATTATGCATTATTTAAAATCATTTAAATTTAAGAAATCTTCATTTACCTATAGAAAAACCTCTTAATATAAATAGTTTTACATAGCATGGAAGTCTAGATCTATTATGAGTTATGATGTGTTCACCTAACTATGGTGATATTTGACTTAAAGTGTTTGAAATTACATTAAAAGTATTTACTAGCTTTTAAGGAAACATACCACATCTTTTCCAGGTAATAGAATTACCTCTTACAAACCCAGAGTTATTCCAGCGTGTGGGAATTATACCTCCAAAAGGCTGTTTGTTATACGGTCCACCAGGTTGGTATTGAAGTTTAATGTGGGCAGGGCCAACCTCTGCTTCACTCAGATTGAGAATAGGGTAGGAGATGTGTGTCTGCTATTCCTGGAGGCATGCTTACTGCATCTGTGCCTCTGGCATACTTTTAAAAAATACAGATTACTAGGCCCCATGTGTGGTTTTGATGAAGTAGATTGGAGTGGGTACAGGATTAGCCTTTAAACAAGCATTTCAGGTAGTTATGAAACCAACTTTTTCTTTTTCAATGCTTGAGGAAGCACTAGTCCAAGTGTAAATAAAAGCCTATATTCACCGTACATTTAATGAAATGGCAACAGAGTAAAAACAAGTGCTTCTTGGAACCTGGCCATTTGATTCTAGGGCCATAGCCCTCAAAGAGTGGTTCCCAGACCTCTGGGTGTTGCTGAGATGCGTTCATGGAATTTGCAAGGTCAGAACTACTCTTATGATACTAAGATGTTATTTGACTCGCACACCATGTTGACATCTGCACCAGAGGTGCAAAAGCAACCTGGGCGAGATTGCCCACACCATCGCATGAGTCAGTTGTTCATGGTATGAATCAGTACTCGTAGTCATTGTGTTCTTGACTGCCATGTACTTGCAGCGCAAAATTTTAAAAAATGACAATTTTACTTTTAAATATTCTTGGTGAAACAGTAAAAACTATTAGTTTTGTTAAATCTTCATTCTGGAGTGTTTTGTGTTCTGTGTAGTGAAATGGAAAATACATACAAAGCACTCCTGCATATTGAATAAGATAGTTGTCTTTAGGAAAAGTACTTCTGCAGTTATTTGAGTTGCCACCTGAATTAGTTGCTTCTCATGGAATACTGTTTTTACTTGAATGGACAATTTACAGACAAGCTGTGGTTATTCAGACTGGTTATTGGTTATTTGGCACATGTTTTTTTCCAAAGTGAACAAATCGAGCCTGTCATATGAGAGAAATAACTGATGCCAGTGATAAAATTTGAGCTTTCAAGAGAAAATTTGAATTTCTGAAAACTTTGAAAACTGGCACTATGGGCTTGAAAACTTTCTACTATGTTAGTACTAAAGACTTTTCTAATGAGATGGGTGGTACAAATAACAAATACTTTTTTAACATTCTATAATGAAAAAGTATCAACCTTTGAAAGATTTTCAAAACTCATTGAACCAAGCTTCTAAATAACCACGGCTTGATGTTAAAATATCCATAGGTAAAAGATCCAATCAGTGTGCAAGGTCAACCAATGTATTTTAATGTAACAAGTTTTGTCATAGGCCATATTGTAAGTAGTTTGATATATTTCTAAATTTCTATATTCAGTGTGAATAAAATAAAATTACAAAGCAATGAGATATCACCTTATACCTGTTAGAATGACTATTTTTTAAAAAATGAAAAAAAAAGTGTTGGCAAGAATGTGGAGAAAAGGGAACCTTTGTACATGGTTGATGGGAATGTAAGTCAGCACAGCTATTTTGAAAAACAGTGTGGAGGTTCCTCAAAAAAAAAAATTGCCACATGATCCAGCAGTCCCTCTTCTGAGTATATATCTAAAGGAATTGAAATTAATGTGTCAAAAAGATATCTGCACTTCCATGATCATTGTAACATTATTCATAATAGCCAAGATATAGAAACAACCTATAAGTGCCTATTTGTGAATGAATGGATAAAGAAAACATGGTGTGTACACACACACACACACACACACACACACACACACACACGAATACTATTCAGTCTTTTTGTTTTTGTTTTTTTGAGCCAGGGTCTCTGTCACCCAGGCTGAAGTGCAGTGACACAGTCATGGCTCACCACATTCTCAACCTCCTGGGCTCAGGTGATCTTCCTTCTCTGCCTCCTGAGGAACTAGACCTACAGGACCACGCCACCACACCCAGCTAATATTTTTATTTTTTGTAGAGACGAGGTCTTGCTGTGTTTTCTAGACTGGCCTTGAACTCCTCAGCTCACGTGATCCTCCCGCCTTGGTCTCCCAAAGTGCCGGGATAACAGGCATGAGCCACTGTGCCAGGCCTATTCAGCCTTAAAAAAAAGTTCTGTCATTTGTGACAATATGGGTGAATCTAAATGATATGCAAAGTGCAATAAGCCAGGCACAGAAAGACAATCCCCGCATAATCTCACATTCCTAAAAAGTGGAGCTCATAGAAACTGAGGATAAAATGGTGATTGTCAGAGGACAGGGCATTGGTGATGATGGATGGGGAAGGGAGAGATTTCAGTCAAAGGGTATCAAGTTCACTTCTACAGGAGGAATAAATTGTAGTGATTTATTGCACAGTGTGGTGGCTATAATGAATAATGTTTTAGATATCTCAGACTTGCTAATAGTAGATTTTAAATGTTCTTGCCACAAATAATAAGTACCAGAAGTGATAGATAGGTCAATTATCCTGATATAATCATTTCTCAATATATACATGCATCATAACATTGCATTTACCCCATAAATAAATATATTACTTGTCAGTTGAAAATAAAATTATAACTGCTTTGGCAAAGAGAGCCACCACTGACTAAAAAATAAATAAATAATAAAATAGAAATAAAAATATAAAATTATAAGAGATTTGAATAAAATTTAAAATTTTAATATTGAGACTAGAAGTGCTTTGGAATTTTAGATAAACAATTTATTTGGGACTTAGCTTTCATCTTGGAAAATTTACTTGCCAAAGGATTATATTCTTAAAAGGCTTTTGAAAATTTATTTTACCGTCTATCTAATTGGGACTATGAATGTTTCTAGGTACAGGAAAAACACTCTTGGCACGAGCTGTTGCTAGCCAGCTGGACTGCAATTTCTTAAAGGTAAAGGGAAAATTATTTTGTAGTTGTTGAAATTAAATTTCATTTACATTGTCTTGTATTCACCTTACTGTTTTTCCTTTAATCAGGTTGTATCTAGTTCTATTGTAGACAAGTACATTGGTGAAAGTGCTCGTTTAATCAGAGAAATGTTTAATTATGCCAGGGACCATCAGCCATGCATCATTTTTATGGATGAAATAGATGCTATTGGTAAGAACAACACCTTTTGAAATTTGTTTTACACTTCTCTTAAAAGCATTAAGAAATTTTCCTTAATTCTAAAAGAACTTTTTCCTTCTCTCTTAATCTGTAATTGTGACTTGTATGAAATAGATAACACAGTGAATTGGATGTTACTTTTAAAAGATTCTTGAAAACTTTAACCAATTGTAATCAATCACTTTAGAAAATAACAAAATGAGAAATGTTAACCAAAATCAGTTTGAACTTTGTCAGTATAATTCTTAACCGTTTAATTTTCATCGTAATGTTTTTAGCCACAGACACTACTATTATGTTCTGTTTTCTTAAATGGTGGTTACAGAGGAAAAGAGTAATGCATCTACATTTCCAAATGACTATTGTAGGTGGTCGTCGGTTTTCTGAGGGTACTTCAGCTGACAGAGAGATTCAGAGAACTTTAATGGAGGTAATATCTGGTAAAAGGCATTGGTAAAGAAACCAATGCTTATTAAATGAAAAATTAAACATTGCATATTTGAAAGTCAAAATATATACAACATTTTAAATGAAGAATTAAATGTTAAATTTGAAAATGTTGATCGTAATGAACATGTTTCTGTATCACAGTCTGTAATAGGAAAATGACTACTCTAAAATAAGGGTACCTGCAAAGTTCCATTTGGTGTTTATCTCTATTCTGTGTTTTTTTGAGCAGATCAGCCATTCAGATATTTAAATTGATGTGACTTTGTGCTAGTTTTATTAAGACATTTTGTAACTAACTGCTATGTTAAGACTAATGACAAATAAATTAGAATTACAAATGAGACGACTCTAAAAATCATTCTTTTTTCTCTTGCTTTATTGCTGAGACTGAGGGGCAACTAAAATATTTGTGATAACTAAAGAAGATATGTGATGAAATGAAAGAATGTACATAAAGCCTTTCCCCACTGTGAAAGTGATAGCAAAATTCCAGGCACATTTTCCCACTTCAGATAGAAACTAGGTAGCATAGGTAATGCAATGTCAAAATTCTTTTCACTAGGGATATTTGAAAATCAGTTTTATATGTTTTTCTGGTCTGCTCAGAAGATAAATAGGATTTTTAAGTTGGTTATAAAGTCACTTAGAAACCCTTAATTGAGCTACTTTATAAGGATACAAATACTGGTGTTAGTTGTGTAACTGATATGTCATCACTACCACATATTACCAAGTTAGCTATATTTTAAAGAATGTTAAATGCAATAAGGTTTGTCTTCATTTACTCAAGAAAACTTTAGAAATTGAAGGAAATATGTTTGGTCTCTTTCAATACTTCTATGTATTATAGGATTATTTGAAAAGATATTTTACAGGTTTGTTAATCAAATTTATGGAAGAATCTTAGTATCCACTTACCCTAATGTAAGTGTTACATTTGACACATATAATCACTTTATACATTAGATTTCATTAGTAGTTTTTATTTTAAAAAATATTTGTATGAAAAAATTTTGGATGCTGAAAATCAGACTCACATAGTTCATAACTCTTGACATAATGGAAACCATCAGATTTATTAAAACTATGCAGTAACTATTAAAAAGGTACATAATTTGACTTACAGCTGTGAAGGTAGAAAGTATATCCCTTTAAGCTGGGTGTGGTGTCTCACACCTGTAATCCCACCCCTTTGGGAGGCGGAGACGAGAGGATTGCCTGAGCCCAAAGGTTCGAGACCAGCCTGGGCAACTTGGTGAGGCCTCGTCTCTACAATAAATAAAAAATTAGTTGAACTTAGTGGTTTGCACCTGTAGTACCAGCTACTTGGAAGACTGAGGCAGAAGGATTGCCTGAGCCCAGCAGGTCAAGGCTGTTGTGGCTGTGAGCATACCACTGCACTCCAGCCTGGGCAACAGAGTGAGACTGATTCAGAAAAGAAAGTATATCCTTAAAACCAAGGGAAAAAAGTAGAATTCTGTCAAATGATTATTCTGAAGGTCACATATCTGTCTGTAGACAATACATGATATTAGGCATATAATAAGTTTGTGCTGTTAATTTTTTAATGGTTAAAATGTTTTATAAAATCTATTTTTTAAATATTTTTAGTTACTGAATCAAATGGATGGATTTGATACTCTGCATAGAGTTAAAATGATCATGGCTACAAACAGACCAGATACACTGGATCCTGCTTTGCTGCGTCCTGGAAGATTAGACAGAAAAATACGTGAGTTAAGATTTTTTACCTGCTATCCATTTCCCTTTGTCTATGTCCATGTCTCTTTCCACACTTCCCCTTATCCCCCACTTTACTGGAAAAAACAAAAAGTACAAAACTGGACTATAAAATAATTTTTTTTATTTTCAGATATCGATTTGCCAAATGAACAAGCAAGATTAGACATACTGAAAATTCATGCAGGCCCCATTACAAAGCATGGTGAAATAGGTAAGAAGTAACCTCTTTTATATGTATTTATAGTTGGTAAATGAAGCAAAATAAAGTTGGATATTACTGATGGTCTACCAAATCTGGTTTGATGTAGAGTTAGAAACACATAAAAGCAGAGAAAAGAGCATAAATTCAGCAAACACTGAGCATGTGTTATATGCTAGGAACTGTTTCAAGGGCTGGGGATATAGCAAGGAATGAAACAGGCAAATTCTGCCTTTAAACAACTTATATTCTTATTAGGAAAGACAGATAAAGTAAGCAAAACATAAAATATATTAGATGGTGATAAGTGCTATGGAGGAAAATAAAGCAAGAAAAGGAGGACAGGAAATGGCAGGAGCAGGTATGAGTTTGTACGTTTTTAACATGAGGAGGATTAGTATAGGGAAGGCCTTGCCAGCAGGTGATTTTTTTTTTTTTTTTTTTTTGAGTCAGAGTCTCACTCTGTCACTCAGGCTGGAGTGCAATGTTACACTCGTGGCCACCATAGCCTCAACGCGCTGGACTCAGGTGATCCTTCCACCTCAGCATTCCAAGTAGCTGGAACCACAGGCGTGCACCACCACACCTGGCTAATTTTTTTTATTTACTGTAGAGACAAGATCTGGCCAAGTTACCCAGGCTGACCTCAAACCTCCAAGTTCAGGCAGTCCTCTCACCTCTGCCTCCCAAGGTGCTGGGATTACAGGCATGAGCCACCGTGCCCAACTAAGAAGGTGAATTTTAAGCAATGACCTCAAAGGTGAAGGAACTAGACACAGATATGGAGGAAGATCATTCCATCCAAGAGGGAGTGGCAAGGAAGATGACCTGAAGCAGGCGCATGGCTGGCTCACTCCAGGAGCAGCACAGAAGCCAGGGTGTCTGGCAGCGTAAATGCACAATGCCAGCAGGCAGAATTGTGGAGGTGGTGGGGACCAGAGTCTGCAGAGCTTTATAAAGGTCAGGGCATAGAGCCTCTGCTTTTACTTGTAGTGATATGGGTGCCCCTGGAGGACTATGAGCAGAGGAATGATAGATAGGATCTCACTTTTTGGGATTTTTAACTTTTGATTGTAGAGTTAGAAACACATAAAAGCAGAGAAAAGAGCATAATAAACTTCAGGCCCCTGTGTACTAATCTGCCAGCTTCAATTATTATGTATTTCTTTAAAAATTGTACAACTATAGTACTGTCTTTCAAAAATTTACTTGCATCAGTTTTTCATTCTGTGTAGTTATTAATATGATACATGTTTAGGTTAATTTGAGGGTTTGATTTTTTTGTCTTTAATTTAGTTTTTGAATATGTACATTTAGGAACAAAAACAATATATAAAGACATACATTCAGGTAATTTTTATTGATGATCCACTTCAGTGTTAATAATAATTCTTGGCCAGTCTTGTTTCGTCCCTAACCTTTCCTTTCTCTTGCCATCCCTCTTTATTTTTAAAAAAACAAATCCCAGGTATTATTTCAACCATAAATATTTTGAAATTCATTTAAGATTACTCTGACTGCATGCTACTAGTAAAGTGTAGAGGGACGAGAATAGAAACAAGAGGATCGATCAGGAGTTTATTTCAGTAATCCAGGGAAAAGATGATGATGGTCTGGTCAAAAGTGGTAGCAAAGTTTTTTCTCCCTTTCCCAACTTTATTGAGATATAATGGACAATGTCTTTTAAAAGGCTGATATTCTGGATATGTTTTGAAAGTTGAGCTGACACAACTTGCTTATGGATTGGATGTACGGTGTGAGTTAAAGAAAAGAGCCAGGGAAGACTTTGGCTTTTGGCCTAAGCAACTGGAAAAATGGGGTTGCCAGCAGTTAAAATGGAAAAGACTGGAAAGGTTAGGCTTTAAGGGGAGAATAAAGAGTTTGATTCTGGATATATTAATCTTTTGCACTCGAATGTCCCCTCTCAGGGGACATATTAAGCAGGACAAACTTACGCCAGCGCAAATTTTTCAAAAATGTATGTTTCCTGAAGTTTTCCATTCAAATTACTTAATAAAGCAAATAGGGAGATAGAATATATACTGAGATATAAATCTTAAAAAATCAACTGGCGTTATTTAGAAAGATAATGTTCTTCCACATCATCTTCGAACAACAGACTGGGCAATGAACTACATTTATTAATATGGGAGGAAGAAAAAGAGACTGTATTGTCTGCTCAAATAGAAAAATACCAGGTGGAAGCTGTCAAACAAATTACTATTGCACAGCATGTAACAATGAACCAGCAATGCATGTTGCTGACTGTTTCACACATTACCACACGTTAGGAAAATATAAGATATAAAATTTTGATTTTTTTGTCATAAATAAGTTCTCACTATCCAAACTTCCATTGTAAGCCAAAGATCATTACAATAAAATAATTGGTTCTGGTGTCATACTATTTTTGAGACGTGATTAGTTTTTCATTTTTATAAAGTACAGTCAAGTTGCTGGTAGGTGATCCGTGAGTTGTCTCCGAGTGCAAAGAGTTAAATTTGAGATGCTGGCAACTCATTTATTTTAACTAAAAGGGTTGATTAGTAATTCTGTATCCATCTGTAGTTCATTGGGGCAATCTATGTTGGAGATACAGATGTGGAAAATATCAGTATAAAAATGTTTGTTTTTGTTTTTGAGTTGCAGTCTCACTCTGTTGCCCAGGCTGGAGTGCATGGCATGCTCATGGCCACCGCAGTCTCAACTGCTGTGCTTAGGCGATCTTGCCACCTCAGCCTTCCAAGTAGCTGGAACTACAGGTGTGCACTACCGTGCCTGGCTTATTTTTTTGATTTAGTGTAGAGACAAGGTCTCACCGAATTGCTCAGGCTGGTCTTAAACTCCTGCCTCAGCCTCCCACAGTGCTGGAATTACAGGCTGAGCCACTGAGCCCGGCAGCTTTATTCTTTTTTAATGGTTGCATAGCATTTTCCAGAAAGCAGGATTTGAGAGGACAGAAAAGCTCCCACAGTGGGAGGGGACCCAAAGGGGTTGCCCTAAAAATGGTTTTTCAAGTCTTATGATTAGATGAGATTTCCAAGTGGTATTGAATTTGGATAGAGAAGAGAAGAAAGTCAAAGACTGAGCTTAGATAATTTAGGCATTAAGAAGTTCAGATGAAGAAACATCAAAGGAGTCTGAAGGCAGAGTCACAGTAGTAGAAGTAAAACCAGGAGCTGGTGGTGTCCTGGAAGATAAATGAAGAACATTTTTTGAGGAGTGACTGATCTCTGTCAAATGCTGACAGTGGGTCATATAAAAAGAGTTCTGAGGCTAGTCATGGTATCTCACGCCTGTATGCCCAGCACTTTTGGAGGCTGAGGCACGAGGATTGCTTGAGGCCAGGAGGTTGAGACCAGCCTGGGCAACATAGCAAGACCCCATGTCTGTCTGTCTTTCTGACTGTCTGTCTCTCTTCCTCTCTCTCTCTCTCAGATAGATAGATAGATATACAGATAGGTATTTTAAAGAATTTTGAGAGTAGACCTTTGTATTGAACTATGTGGAGGTCATTGGTAACCTTGTCAAAAGTAATTTCTTAGGAGTGGTGGGGGTGAAAGCCTACTTCAGATGGATTTCGGAGAGATTGGGAGGAAAGGCGTTGAGTTTAGACATTTCTTTTAAGTTCTGCAGTGGGGACACAGAAGAAATGGAAGGGAGATGGAGACAAGAGGATTTGGTAGAGTTTTAAGATGGAAGAATTTATACCACTTTTTTTTTTTTCTAATGCTGCTGGGAATGATCTAGGAGAAAGAAAAATTAATAATGCCCTCCCTTGAAGAGAGGTTGGCCCTATCTGTATGTATATTTGTCATTTATAAGAATGGAGTAAAGGCAGAATATGTAGATGCTGATGATGACAGGTCCTCGGGTAGTATAGGAACTTGCAGTGTTTTTCTGAATGCTTCTATTTACTCAGTGAAATAGAATTAGAATGCAAATTCAGAGTGAACATAGGGAAGTACTATTAGAGAATTGAGGACAGAAGAGAAGGTATAAAATAGTTATTTGTGAAAGTGAGGAACTGGCCTTAGATAGAGGCCAGCAAAACACACTTGTGAGACAAATTCTCCCTGCCTTCTGTTTGTGTAAAAGTTTTGTTGTAACTCAACCATGCTCATTTAGCTATATATTGTCTATGGCGGCTTTCCCACTCTAACAGCAGAGTTGAGTAGCTGTGACAGAGACCATATGGCCTGCCAAGCATGAAATATTTACTATCTGGTCCTTTGCATAAAAAGTTTGCTGACGTCTAAGGGAATAATAGTAGTATAATTGCCAGGCAGCTTTAAACATCCTTTAGAAGTTAATGGTCCAAAATAATTACAAAGAGTTGATTGTTTCTTCTTACTATCTCATCGCTCCTGTGAGAGTTTTAAGCTAGAACGGCTGAACTGGACAAAGGATGTCAATTTACAGGTTTCTTACACAAATACTGAATACTGGTAGGTGCCAGATCCTGTGCAAGCCTTGGGAATTCTTGTCTCATTGTAAGGAAGCTTACAATGAATTTTAACCTGATTAAAGGATAATTAGTGAATATCTATATGATTTCAAACAGATATTGACATACATTGTATTGCCTGACAAAGAGTGTATCATCAGAGTTAATCGCATTGTAGTAGCCTATGTTCTCTTACTTCTCTCCGATAGCAAATCCATGACTGCTACCCCAAACCTACAGCTCTTCAGTTCATGTCTATCATGTGGGTGGGTAGAGGGATCACTTAACTACTATTGTTATTATAGAACTGATACTTCACAACTTGAAACTTTCACAGAAACCAGAAAATCTAGTCAATGCCTGCTGTAGCACTTAAAAATTTCACGTTGGCTAGATGCTGTGGCTCACACCTGTAATCCCAGCACTTTGGGAAACCGAAACAAGAGGATTGCCTGAACCCAGGGGTTCAAGACCATCCTAGGCAACTTGGTGAGACCTCGTCTCTACATTCAAAAAATTAGCTGGGTGTAGTGGCGCATGCCTGTGGTTCCAGCAACAGAAGTCTTAGTTTTTGGATGTTAATATTGTGCAATGTGACTACCCAGCTGATCAAATTCAAAGCAAGCTCTTCAGTTTAAATGTTCCATGTGGGCATAAATTAAGAAAGGCTCTAATTTTTTAAAAGCTAATTTCCAGTATTTCTTTCTTTCTAAACAGATTATGAAGCAATTGTGAAGCTCTCAGATGGCTTTAATGGAGCAGACCTGAGAAATGTTTGTACTGAAGCAGGTAAGGGTTTAAAGTACAGTTTTACTATTGATTTTGATTTTTTAAATTTGCTAAAGCTGTCTGAATTTGTCCAAAAGCAGAGCCTGACTCTTGCAAGGATTTGGGTGTATGCTAGTTTGTTTTTTTTTTGGGGGGGGGGCAGTTGTTTCCAGGAAGTCAGAGAGAACAGGGCAAGTGAGATGGAAAGAGGAAAAGGCAATAAGAGGGTGTGCCGTTGAGGTAGTTACTGTAGGTAAGGGGGTTAGAGTTTGATGAGACCTCAGAGAAGCAAAACAGAATGCCTTCCAGGATAACCTGGTTGAAAGGTAGAAGACTGGAATATGTATTTACCAGCACTCATCCTCCGTTGATGAGATTTGCCCTTGGTGGTGTTCACTCCTCTACACTCTGGGTGCCTTAGGGCAGAATGTGGAAAGAGAGGCATGTGACAGAGCACTGGCCCCTGGAAATGAGCCGGAGGCCATACAAAACTGCCTACCACACCTGTGGCTAGAGTTAGAATGGGCCAGTGCCAGGGGCAGCTGCTGGAAGTGAATAATGTATGTTTTCTGATAACATGTCTATGAGCAGTAAGCTTTGAAAGATTAATTTATGAATTATGTTGATCATGTAATTTTTGTAAAATAGTTTTTACACATAATTCTCTCGTGGGTTATGTGATAACTGTTTTTTTATATCTGCATTGTGTGTAAAAATTGTGTGATACTGTCTTTATTTCTGGTACCAAGTAACTTTAATACCCTATCTTGAATAATTTAGTTTTCATCTTCCATATAGATTCTTTTTTTTTTTTTTTTTTTTTGAGTTGGAGTCTCACTCTGTCACCCAGACTGGAGTGCAATGACCGCTCCTGGCCACCGCAGCCTCGCCTGCTGGGCTCCGGTGATCCTTCCGCCTCAGCCTTCCCAGTAGCCGGAATTATAGGCATGCGCTACCAAACCCGGCTGATTTTTTTATTTATTGTAGAGATGAGGTCTCGCCGCCCAGGCGGGTCTCGAACCCGTGGGCTCAGGCAATCCACTCACCTCAGCCTCCCAAAGGCGCGGGATTATAGGCTGAGCTACCGAGCCCGGCCATATAGATTCTTAAAATAGAAAAAAACAAATGTTTACATAGTTTTTATAGTTACTGACTTCATAGGTTGAAAGTTTTCTTAAATATTAAAATATACGATTTCCTCTTGCTCTTCATGTCATATTTAGCCTCATTTTAACTTTTTTTTTTTTTTTTTGAGTTGGAGTCTCACTCCATCACCCAAGCTGGAGTGCAGTGGCATGCTCACCACCACCCAGCATTGACCCGGCGATCCTTCTGTCTCAGCCTTCCAAGTAGCTGGAACTATAGGAGCGTGCTACCATGCCTGGCTAATTTTTTTTTTTTTTTTTATTGTAGCGATGAGGTCTCACCAAGTTGCCCACGCCGTCCTCAAACCCATGGGCTCAGGCAATCCCCTCACCTCGGCCTCCCAAAGTGTTGGGATTACAGGCTTGAGCCACTGCACCCGGCCAATATTTTTTGATAAATTTAACAGGTAGTGTTTAAAGAAGCTGCTCAGGCATGGCTTCTCAGTAGCAGTATCTTCGTGGGTATACTGTGACTCTGTATCTGCATCCGAGACCTGCAGGTCTAGAAACTTTTGATACAAATCAGAGTAGAACATGCTCACAGAGACTTAACCAGTAAACAAAGTTATGAAGAGGTAAGCTATCATATAACTTGAACTACTCAAAGTAATTCATGACATTCGCTTTCTAAACTCTAAACCAGACCAAATTATTACCAGAAATTGCTTTGGTTATATTGGAATCCAAACAAAAGCAGTGCTGTGGTCTTAAAGATTGATGCTATCAAATTATAATATGCTCTTTTCCCCATATATTTTTTTAAATTTATCTTATTTCAAACGAAGAGTTGTAACTTCTCTGTATATCAAAATTTTAGCTTTTTAACTGGGTACAACAGTCACATCTGAAGATGTACTAAAATTTTTGTTTGGTTTTCTTATTAGACTTCAAACCTTTTTTGTTAACATAATCTTTCTGTAAGTTAAAATATACTTGATTCAGCTATAATTGCCACTTCCATTCAGGTCTTGACATTGTCATCCTTTATAGATTAGAATGTATCTCTTTTGCAGATTTATTCATTTACTAAACAGTGATTTGGAAATAGTCATATGCACAAGGTTTACAAAAATAACTTACCTAGCTTAGCTGAGGCTTTCTGAACAAGTTTTAAAACTTGGCTATTAAAAAAACAATCATTTCCATCCACTTGATTTCTAGGAAAACATAGAATGTTTCCTTATGTAGAAATCTAGAAAGGAAAGAAAAGATAGGAAGTAACCCTTGAAATCTTCTATTCCAACTCGCTCATTTTGTGTAAGTGAAAATTTAATACAAGCAGATCCTCAGTGGAACTATTAGAACTCATTTAATTAGTAGATAGTGGTACCTTACCAACTTTAGTTTATCATGAATTAGGATTGTGTCAAAATTTGGGACCCATATCTGTGACAGAACTAATCTTAAAAAGAAAAAAACACACATACAAGAAAACTTTAAACTCTTTGTCAAATGGTATTGAATAAGTAACTTGTGAAAAATTTGAAGGGAAAAAACTGAGATGTGACAATTAAATATAAATCATGAAAAAGACCAACTTGTTTCTTAAGTAAGATAAATTTTAACACAAATAATAACCAATTTTTATTTTATTTTTATTTTTATTTTTTTGAGTTAGAGTCTCACTCTGTCGCCCAGGCTGGAGTGCACTGGCACACTCACAGCCACCCCAGTGTCACCTTGCTAGGCTCAGGCGATCCTTCCGCCTCAGCCTTCCAAGTAGTCAGAACTACAGGTGCGCACTACCACTCCTGGCTAATATTTGATTTATTGTAGAGATGAGGTCTCACCAAGTTGCCCAGGCTGGTCTTGAACCCACAGGCTTGTGCAATTCACTCACCTCAGCCTTCTAAAGTGCTGGGATTACAGGCTAAGCCACCAAGCCCGGCCAATAACCAATTTTTATTAAATCCCGCTGGCTTTCTATAACTTCCTGTTCTCTACAAGGAATTTACAAGGAGCAGCTATCAAACTTACTGGAGGTGTTTTGTTTTTTTTCCATAAATGTGCTTCCCTTTTTTCCAGGGAGTCATTGCCTATAGAGTTAAGAAACTACCACTTAAAATGTGTATATATTGTTGAGAGTTTGGACTTGCTTTGGGTTTTATTTTTGTTTTTATTAAGAGGACTATTTGAGCCCTATTTTAAATGTTCACATAATTGTCTCATCTGTTTTTGACTTGGAAAATAATCACCATAACTATGGAAATATGGCGGTATATGGATATTGGTTTTTAATAAATTAGAACTGCAAGCTCAAAAGTAGCTAGGTTTCTTCACATTTACTCCATAGAATTACGTTATTTCATTTTCTTATAATGAATATGTAATTCACATGTGATACATGATACCACATAATTCATACGTGATATGTAATCATGTTGTATTGTCTACAGGTATGTTTGCAATTCGTGCTGATCATGATTTTGTAGTACAGGAAGACTTCATGAAAGCAGTCAGAAAAGTGGCTGATTCTAAGAAACTAGAGTCTAAATTGGACTACAAACCTGTGTAATTTACTGTAAGACTTTTGATGGCTGCATGACAGACATTGGCTTAATGTAAAAATAAAGTTAAAGAAAATAATGTATGTATCAGCAGTGATCTCATTAAAAGTGTGTGAATAAAAATATGTATGAGTAACACCATAAAAACTAGCAATTCAGTAATTCAACTTTTAAGATTGGTACAGAAGAAATTTGTATGTTTGTTAATGTTGCATTTATTGCAGCAGAAGTTACAAAAGAAGAATATTGAAGCTTTTCATATTTGCTGTGTGAGCATTTTGTAAAACATTGAAAATGATTTAAGATGGTAGTATAAGAAAGCATTTCTTATGACTTATTTTATATCATTTGTTTTCCTCATCCTAAAAAGTTGAATAAAATCTGTTTGATTCAGTTCTCCTACATATATTCTTGTCTTTTTCTAAGAGTACATTTACTATGGTTCTTTAGATTCCTTCACAAATAAACTGCTTATTTGGTAACCCAGATTAAATTGTATTTAGGTATAGGTTTTGGAATAATATTTTAAAATAGTACACACACCTAGTGTTCATGAGATCATCTTATATATGACGTGGTGGATGTGTGGGTATGTCTATATATGATCCTCCCTCCAGAAATTATTTACGTATGCTTCACCTGCTGTGATTAAGCTATTTGATATTAATTTTTTAAAAATGCATGCACCTTCATAACTTTTTAAAGATTGTTATTAAAAGTAGTATTTGCTAATAAATGTAACTTGGTTTTCTTGGTTTATGTGACATGATAGGTCCCTGTTGAGAACATTAAGGTCTGGACCCTCTTCCAGGAAAAATTCTCACATCTATATACAATTTTGCATATACTCTAATTTCAGGAGATTTATTGTTTCCTGGCGTCATCCATGGATGCTACCTATAGGTATCTGAATACCGGGTTAACAGTGTATGGTGTAGGGTATGTTGATGTCAGAAATGTTCAAGAGAAAACTTCTGTTAACTATATACAATTCTTTCTCACTTCATGTGGCAATAAAATCTTTACCAAATTACATAAGCAAATAATCACTGGGCATCAATTATCAAAAGCGTTAAACAAAAGACACTCAACTTCAGTTTCATAAACACTAGAGGTCCAAAAGAATATGACCTGGTTAATCATACAATCCTCAAAAACTTACTAGCAGAATATTATATGCCTTTTTATCATCTTAAAAGGTGAAAAACAGTTAAAATAGTGATAGAGAAAATGGGACACTTAAGTGGGCATATAATACTCAAATTATTGAACAGTGTCATATTTGTGTGTTGGCAGTGCATCTTATAATATGACAACATAAAAAATAATAGAATGTAGGAGGAGGTGTAAGTCAAATATTTTTATGATCTTTCACTATTATCCATTGTAATTTTTAGAGTACAGATTTTCATTCAGATCCATGGTAAGTTGTATTTAGTTAATGAGTGACTATCTTGTCTTACACTTTTGTGCTGATGGGGGTTTTTTTTGCAATTTTTTAAAGAATCGATTTGGTGTGCAAATCTTTTTTGTGTGGGTTCTTCCATATCCAAGTTTGAGATTGCTCAACTGTTTAAAAGCAGAAAGCATAATAGTATCTCCCTAGGCCCAGATAAAGTAACTTTTATGAACAGTATAATATTAACTTTGAGTCAGCTATCAGTTTCTTTTTTGATGATTTTCCGTTTGCCATTCTTTCTTGAGATACTCTAAGTGAACTTTCTTGAGATACTCTTAAGTGAATTCCCGAGTATTTGTAAAATACTTTTAATCTTTTTTTTTTTTTTTTTTTTCCTGAGTCGGGGTCTCTCACCCAGGCTGGAGGGCAGTGGCACAATCGTGGCTCACCATAGCCTCTAACTGCCGGGCTCAGGCGAGCCTTCCGCCTCAGCCTCCCAAGTAGCTGGAACTACTGGCAGGTGCCACCACACCCGGCTAATTTTTCGATTTTCCATGTATTCTGATTTCAGGAGGTCTCAAACTCCTGCCCTCAGGCGACTTTTAATCATTTATTGAAAGGTGATGGGCGTTCCCTTTTCTGAGTAGCACAAGGTGACTCTAAGCTGCGCTCTTCATTTATTATTCTGGCTATAACCTCACCGCAGATGCGCAGAGCTCCGAGAGGGGAGAAGCCACAGCTTTCCTTTCGGATACCAGTTTCTGGCGGGTAGGGTGTTTTGCCTGCTTGCACCTATGCCCAGCCTGGGAAGTGCAGACCCAGCTGCGCCGCCTCCCAACCTTTCCCAGGACCTTCACGCGTTCCCTCCTGCCGCCACGCCCCTCCCACGCCCCGCCCCCTGCGCCTGCGCTCTCGCGAGGGGGCGGGACGGGGCAGTGGTGCGGTGACACCTGGCGGCGGCGGGGGGCGGGCGCTAAGCGAGCGTGGACTGCGATTGGCTGGGACGGCGTGGGCGGGGCGGGAGGAAGGAGCGGGGACGGTCGTGGGGCGCCCGTCGGTGTGAATCCCGGCGGCCCG
>NW_007259800.1:94067-155555 GCF_000164805.1 Carlito syrichta
CCGGAGGAGCGTCTGGTGCGGCGGCGCACGCCCAGCACCCGCGCCCCCTTGAGTGCGGCGGCCCCGAGGCCTGGCGTTTGGAAGCGCGCCTCAGACAAGTGGCCCCGAGTTTCCTGCTGGTCTTTAGCAGGGCTCTGACCCGCGGAGTAAGTTGCCTCGCAGCTAGCTCGTCGGAGTCTGGAAACTCCCCTCAGAAATCTTCCCTTGGAGGGAAAGTTCACACCGAGAGTAAAGTCTCCGTACCCGGCCTCCTGCATTTCCAGCTCGTGGTTCTTACTCCACCTTACTTTTCTGCCGAACGTTTCTACTGGGTTTCCCCCCCATCTTTTGCTAGTTCAAAATATTTTACGGTATTGCGGACTACGGCGTGAGAATTCTCTGGGGCGAAATGAACAGCACAAGGATACTCAGTTGTGCTTAAGTAGGATCAGGAAAGAAGTAAAACATTTGTCGTTTTAGATAGCTTAAAGTAAACTGGAAAAATAAAGCCCTGTTTTTAGGAGACCATTCGACTTATTCCACATATTCCTTCTATTGAATATCTTCATTTGGGGTTCACGTTTTTTATTCACAGGGCTCCCTTGCTTGTAGTAGTGATGTTTGAGAATTGCATATTTTTATTTTATTTATTTATTTGTTTTGTTTTTTATTGTTTTTGAGTCGGAGTCTCACTCTGTCGTCCAAGCTGGAGTGCAGTTACTGCCACCGCAGCCTCGACCTGCTGGGCTCAGGTGATCCTTCCGTCTCGCCTTCCAAGTAGCTGGAACCACAGGCGTGCACCACCTCACCCGGCTAATTTTTTATGATTTATTGTAGTGGCAAAGTCTGGCCATGTTGCTCAGGCTCGTCTCAAACCCCTGAGCTCCGGCAATCCTCTCTCCTCTGCCTCCCAAAGTGCTGGGATTACAGACATGAGCCACCATGCCTGGCTGGAGAATTATATATTTTTAAAGGATAGACTCTTGAATAAGAAAGGCAATGTTTAGGCTAGTTAGAAAAATGAATTTATACTTTAACATACAATAATGTGAATGAGGAGTATGCTTTTATATCCTTAGAATGAGTCCATAATTTCAGCACTGCCAGTAACCTTAGAAATAGTGTAGAATCTTCCAACATTTCAGGTGAAAAAACTATCCTACTGAGAATAAGTGGTGTGCCAAGGTACACAAGTAGCATGGGACACAGGAGGAATTTGCCCTCCTGACTCCTAATTCGTTGTTCTTTTTAATATACTTGATTTCTTCTTTGCCTTACTCTTTTAGAGTTTTAGTTGTAAATTTTCTCAGATTGCATTTAACCCAGGACACTGTAGAGTTTATTCCTGCAAAAATTATAAATTATTCCTGGGAATATAACTGTCTTCTATGTAGGCCTGTTGAAAGCATTCTGTTTCTCTATGCTGCCCAGATGTGTGGGGGTTTTCCTCACACAACAAACACTTTTCCAGCACATGCCCACTGGCTGACCTCTAATTCAATGCAATTCAATTGTGACACATACCACCAGAAGTTAGAGTCACTTCCCATGGGTTAATGACTCAGTCCCTCAAGACTGCCTCCAACTTCAGAGGACAGTTGTGAGTAGTAGGTTGTGACCGACTGGCTGTGAGTCAGGGTTCTCACAGCCTGCTCCTTGAGTTCAGTTAGTTTGCTAGGGTGGCTACAGGACTCAGGGCAGTACGTTTACTGGTTTGTTATAAAGGATATTACCAAAAAATGGAGATGAACAGCCAGAAAGAAGAGATGAATAGGGCAAGGTATGGGGGAAGGGGCACACCACCATCCTAGTACCTGTAATCCAGAAACTCAACAAATTTTGTTTATAGAGCTTGATAGCCAACCCCTCCCACCCTCCCACAGAGGTCAGTGGGTGAGGCTGAAAGTTCAACCTTTTAATAACATGTTCTTTCTGATGGCTAGCCCCACCCTAAATCTCTTCATTAGCATAATCTCATGTTTGATCAAAAGTGGCTCATTATAAATAACGAATGATGAGGAAGTTGGGGCAGGTGGCACACATCTCGCTGGCTTAATGCACACCTTGGTGTCTGCATCACTCTGTTTCTTTCCCGGGTGACGAGATCCAGTGGCCCGAGATTCATCATTTCTGTTCTCAAGATCCGTGCCAGAGAGATCTTTGACTCTGTGGGAATCCCGCTCCACTATCGAGGTTTTTCTCTACACCCTGAAATGTCTCTTCAGAGCCGCTGTGCCCAGTGGTGCCTCAGCTGGTATCTATGAGGCCCTAGAGATCCAGGACAATGATGAGACTCACAGTATGGGGAAGGGTGTCTCAGAGGCTGTTGAGCACATCAATAAAACTATTGCGCCTGCCCTGGTTAGCAAGAAACTGAATGTCTTGGAGCAGGAGATCGACAAACTGATGATTGAGACGGATGGGATGCATAAGTTTGGTGCAGACGCCATTCTGGGGGTGTCCCTTGCTGTCTGCAAAGTTGGTGCTATTGATAAGGGCGTTCCCCTGTACCGCCACATCGCTGACTTGGCTGGGAGCTCTGAGGTCGTCCTGCCAGTCTCAGCCTTCAATGTCATCAACAGTGGTTCTTACGCTGGCAGCGAGCTGGCCATACAGCAAGTCATGATCTTCCCTGGCACGGCAGCAAACTTCAGGGAAGTCGTGCGCGTTGGGCAGAAGTCTCCCACAGCCTGAAGAGTACCGTCAAGGAGAAATACAGCAACGATGGAACCAACCTGGTGGACGAAGGCCGGTTTGCGCCCAGCGTCCTGGAGCATAAGGAAGGCCTGGAGCTGCTGAAGACCATGATTGGGAAGGTGGTCCACACAGACAAGGCGGTCATCAGCATGGACGTGGCCGCCTCCAAGTTCTTCAGGTCTGGGAAGTATGACCTGGACTTCAAGTCTCCTGATGACCCCCGTAGGTACATCTCATCTGACCAGCTGGCCGACCTGTACAAGTCCTTCATCAAGGACTACTCTGTGGCGTCCATCAAAGACCCCTTCAAGCCGGACAACTGGGTCACTTGGCAGAAGTCCACGGCCAGTGCTGGGATCCAGGTGGTGGAAGGTGATCTCACAGTGACCAACCCTAAGCACGTCAGCAAGGCCATGGGCGAGAAATTGTGCAACTGCCTGCTGTTCAAAGTGAACCAGATTGGCTCCGTGACTGAGTCCCTTCAGGTGTGTCGGCTGGCCCAGGCCAAGGGCTGGGTATCATGGTGTGTCATGTTCTGGAGAGACTGAAGACATCTTCATCGCCGACCTGGTGGTGGGGTTGTGCACTGGGCAGATCAAGACGGGTGCACCTTGCACATCCAAGTACTTGGCCAAGTACAGCCAGCTCCTCAGGATTGAAGAGGAGCTGGGCAGCAAGGCCAAGTTTGCTGGTAGGAACTTCAGAAACCCTCTGGCCAATAGGCCAGGGGCAGGCGAGCCCTGAGCCCTCATCATGGGGCGGCCAGGAGACCCCTCCCCTGACTCAGCATGGGTGGCTTGAGACCCCTGACCAACCCTTGCAGGGTTAGCTCCCATCATGCATGCCTGTGGTGCAGTCACCACTTCCTTAGAACTTCACAGAACCAAGCTTGACCACCTGAGTCCTGCCAGAAACTCTAGCGTTGCCATCATGTCATTGACCCAAATCATTGCTTTTCTCACCTCGCTTTCCACCAGGTGTCTGGAGCCACATGTACCTCCACTGTCATCTCCGAGGTAGCCACAGGCGAGATCCCCAGTGGTTTTGTGCATGCAATAAAAAGCTTCAGTGACCTAAAAAAAATAAACAAATAAATAACAAAAAGACACTCCGAACACTCAGAAGTTACAAGGGTTTAGGAGGGCTGTGACAGGAACTGGGGACAAAGACCATATATTTCATGTTCTATCACAGAGACAGAAGTAATACATAAAGCCTAGTGGATAATGGTGTCAACCAATTCATTCCTTATTTCTTAGCACTGGATATTTGATCTCTTCTGGCTGCAAGTAACAAAAACCAGCTCAGGCTAGCTTAAGCAAGAAAAAAAGAAAAAGTAAATAAATCCTGAAAGGTAGTGGTGCAGATGGTCTCAGAGACTAGGCCCAGCTATTACGGTGCATCAAAACTGCCTCTGCATCGTGTGTTCTTGTCTCTTTCTCAGGTTATCTGTGCTCTCTCTGGCTTCTCCAAGATGTGAAGCTTGGCCATCAGCTGCTTTAGGGTCACATCTTTATTGAGCTTGCTTATCAAGGAGTAAAGCACCTGTCTCTCAGCTACAGTGTTTGAAATTTAGAGGGATTGTTCACTGTAGTTCGCGTGTCCACCCTTTGGGTCAGCCAGGAATAAGTATATACAATGAGGGGCCCAATTTAGGTCATATTTGTAATTCCTTGGCTAGATGCCAAGTTTGTCATTGATGACCCTCTCACCAAGATCATAGCAACATTTCCACAGATAGAGGGTGCTTTCTAGGCAGATAACATTATAAATAGGGACCATATAAACATGAAATAGGGACTTATAGTTACTCATAATAAACTAATAACAATATTTTCTGATTTCCAATGAGATGTGTAAAGTATCAAATGGTCTTAGATAGGTAGGATGCCAGCCAGCGTTTTTTTTCACATAGGTCACATAGGAAGCAGTACAAAGCCAAATTGTAGTCCAAATCTTGCTTTAGTAAAAAATGGAATTCAAGTAAATTTTAGTTGAAGGCTTTTTAATGATTAATGTGATCAAGTTGTGATAGCTTGATGAGTCTATTGCTGCCATAAGAATATTACCTCCAAGTTTCCTGAAATATTGGTTAGGCATTCTTTATGTAAGTCAATACTGGCAAAAATTTGTATCAGTTTGCAAAAAGATTTTCAGTTCTTTGTTTGAAACTTTTCCATGACTTCCCATTGTTTTGAGGATGAAGTTCAAACCCTTAACATCATGTCCACAGTCCTTTGTGGTCTGGTGTCTGCCTACCTCTCTAATCATCATGAACGGCTCTTCCCCTTGCTCCTTCCTCTGTAAGCCCTAGTCATATTCATCTTCTCTCAGTTCCCAGGATGTTTTAATTTCACCCCCCACCACCTCTTTGCATTGCTGTTTTCTCCTACCATGGCTTCCAGCATTTCCCTTGCCCTCAATTAACTACTTACTCTTGGTTTAGATCTTGCTTTTAGCAACAGTTCTTCAGAGAACCTTTCCCTGATTTTGCCAGTTCCTCCCCCTCCTCTCCTCAACCCCCCCCATATTTGGTTTGGTTCCCCATGTACTGTGGCACTTGGTACCTGCCTTTGTAACAGTGATCCCACTTAAAATCTTTGGTTATCAGCTGTTTTCCATTATAGACTGAATCCTTTATAAAGGAGCTTAGATGTGAGGAAGAAAAAAAAGCTCACAGTACCAATTTTTAAGCTAAATGTCTTTCTCTTTTTGTTCTCTTTGTACAAAGATAGGAATTACTTACTCTCTGACTGAAGATTCCTTCCTAGCTCCTCTATTAGAATGGTGCTTTTTAACCATGACTAGAGTAGAATCACCCAAGGAGGTTCTAAACAAGGTCTGTGCCTTTTAAAAATTCTGTTAGAATTGTCCGAATGAAGCCTTGGTGTTGGATGGAGCAAGGCAATTCTAATGTGTAACCAGGAGTAAAAATCACTGGTTTCAAAAAATCTTACTTGAATGCTTTTCTGCCTCTCCATTCTCTGCCCCACCCCAACACTCTCTTTTTTACGTGACTGAAACATCTCCTTTTCTCCTTTGACTTAGCAGAGGTTAAGCTAGGTATGGTGGAGAGAAGCTATGATACTAACTTGTGTTTTGTGAACTTTCCTAGCTCAGGTTAGTATAGTATTCTAATTATTTTTTGGTCCCCCAGATTGCTGCTCCCACTCCTCTATGTAAAATTTGTGTTCTATCTTGGTATTGTATATGTAGGGTTTGGTACTGTCTAAGGTTTCAGATGTCCACCGAGAATCTTGGAATGTATCACCTGTGGATAAGGGAGAATTACTGTTTTTCTGAAAGTTTATGTTTTAATTCATCTGATGATAAGAGTTAAGTTTTTGCCAGGCACAGTGGCTCGTGCTTGTAATCCCAGCACTTTGGGAGGCAGAAGTGAGAGGATTGCCTGAGCCCAGGCATTCAAGACCAGCCTGGGCAACTTGGCAAGACCTCATCTCTACAATAAATTTTTAAAAATTAGGTATGGTGGCACATGTCTGTGATTCCAGCTACTTGGAAGGCTGAGGTGGAAGAATCACCTGAACTCAGCAGATCGAGGTTGTGATGGCCATGAGCATGCCACTGCACTCCAGCCTGGGCAATAGACTGAGACTCTGACTCAAAGTAAAAAGAATTAAGTTTTTATTTTATGTAATGGTTACAGTCTATATCCTTCATTGACTCATCTATTTGAAGGACTTGGAACAGTTTTTGTAACTTTTTTGCTATCCGAATACAATTTTATAGATCATGTAACTTGGCATTTGTATGAGAAGGAGGGAGAGATTCTGAAGTTTATGTTAATATGTGGTACCTTCCAGCTTATGTGGATGATGGAAGGTTTTTTACCAGCAGCTCAATTTTTTTTTTTTAATTGGAGTCTCACTCTCGCCCAGGCTGGAGTGCAGTAACACACTCACTCACCCCAGCGTTGACCTGCTGGGCTCCAGTGATCCTTCTGCCTCAGCCTTCAAAGTAGCCGAAACTATAGGCACGTGCTACCACACCTGGCTAATTTTTGATTTATTGTAGAGACGAGGTCTCACCAAGTTGCTTGGGCTGATCTTGAACCTGCAGACTCAGGCAGTCCACTTGCCTCTGCCTCCCAAAGTGCTGGGATTACAGGCTGAGCCACCGAGTCTGGCCAGCAACTCAATTTCTATCGGAATCATAGTGTGTTTCTTAATTAGGCCTTGCTTATCTGGCTTGCTTTGTTTTGCCAAATACAGTCGAACTGCTTGACTAATCATAAAGTTTAGGAAATTGATTCTACTAATCAGCTATAATAGTAATTTAAAAGAGCTCATTGGCTGGTTATATGGGAATGCCCCCACTAATGCTACAGTCTTTAAGTGATGGATTTTAGAAACAGTATGGGCAGGCCGAAGTTAAGAATGAGGTAGCACCATGAGTAGTTCCAAATGACATTTTCTGTGAGAGAAAGCTTTCTAGGTTTCAAAGGATGTGTACCTATTACAGTCAGTCCTAATGCTCTAAAGAAGGCTGCAAGCCTTTTTTTTTTTTTTTTTTTTTTGAGTCAGGATCTTATTCTGTCTCAAAAGGAGTGCAGTGACATGATCATGACTCACCGCAGCTTCAAATTGTTGAGCTCAAGCGATCCTCCCACCTCAGCCTCCTGGATAGCTAGCATTACAGGTGCATGCCACCACACCCAGCCTATTTTTAATTTTTTTGTACAGACAAGAAAAGTCTCTTACAATGTTGCCTAGGCTAGTCTCAAACTCCTGGGCTCAAGCAGTCCTCCCTCCTTGGCCTCCCAAAGTGCTGGAGTCACTGCTCCAGGCCCATGTAAAGATTGTTTAATTAGTAACCAGTGAAAAATCTTTCTCCCCTCTAAAAAGAAAAATCTTTTGATTAAATTGACAACTCATCCAGGTCAACATGCCTGTAATTCCAACACTTTGGGAGGCCAAGGTGGGAGGAGTGCTTGAGCCAAAGAATCTGAGAGCAGACTGGGCAACATAGTGAGACCCTGTCTCTATCAAAAATTCAAAAAATTAGCTGGGCTTGGTGTGTACCTGTAGTCCCAGCTCCTCGGGAGGCTGAGGCAGAAAGATCTCCTGAGCCCCGGAGGTTGAGCCTGTGGTGAACCATGATTGCACCACTGTACTCCAGCCTGATGACAGTGAGATTCTGGCTCAAAATAAAATAAAACACTCCAGAAAAGAAAAAGCTTTGTTTTGAGTGTCTTTTGGTATATTGCCAAGTGAAGGGGTTCACGATACGTCATCCCAAAATTTGACACCTTGTGTGTTTTGCAAAGCAGTAAGTGCAAGGAGAGAGTCTCTCTGAACGTCCCTTATCTGTCCAAAGACAGATCCTCCAACAGGAACTCAATTCCCTTTCCAAGAGTTTCATCAACCAGGAAAGATTCACTCTTATCACAGGAAGAAAGCAGAAGTAAACGCTCCACCCAGGCACACTTTGTCACAAACTGTCATTCCTTCTATGTGGGATCAAGATCAAGATTCATCTTATTTTCCAGACCTCTATCCGGTTGTTCTAGGATGAGTTGTTGAAAAAACTTTTCTTTCTCTATTAAATTACCTTGGTAACTTTCATAAAAAGTTGACTGCGTATGTATAAGTCCTCCAGACTCTATTCTTTTCCATTGTCAGGTTCTCATTCTGTTGCCCAGACTAGAGAACAGTGGCACAATCATAGGTCACTACAGCCTTGAGCTGAACAACTCTTCTCTCTCAGCCTCCTTAGTGGCTGGGACTATAGGCATGGTTCCGAACTTCTAGGCACAAGCAGTTCTCCTGCCTCAGCCTCCCAAAGTGCTGGGGTTACAGGCATGAGTGAGCCATAGTACCCAGCCCTCTATACTTCCTGTCTGAAAAATAAATTATTTTTTTATTTGGTGTGCTGCTGGTTCTCTGGTTACTTTTGTATTTCTTTGCTTTATCTTAGGATTTATTGGGCTACCTATATCTGAAACTTTTGGAATCTTTAACCAGTTGGAAAATTCTCATATCTTCTGTAATATTATCTCTGCCTAATTGTCTCTTTCCTCCTCTGAAATTTAAATTCTGTGGATGTTAGACTTTTAAATTCTATCTTTGCCTATTAACTGCTCCTGTTTTCCAGCTTGGAATGTAGATCATTTTGGTTCTGGTTTTCCACTTCAGAAATTCTCTTTTTCCATCTTATTTTCTATTTAACTTATCTGCTGATTTTTTATTTTAATTATACCTTTTATTTCTAGGTATACTATTTTGTCCTCTCTCTCTCTCTCTCTCTCTCTCTCTCTCTCTCTCTCTCTCTCTCTCTCTCTCTCTCTCAGTCAGAATCTCACTCTGTTGCCCATGGTGGAGTTCAGTGGCATGCTCACAGCCTCCACCTGCTGGGCTCAGGTGATCCTGCTGCCTCAGCCTTCCAAGGACCTGGAACCACAGGTGTGCACCACCACACCCGGCTAATTTTCTTATTTATCGTAGAGACAAGATCTTACCAAATTGCCCGGGCTGGTCTCGAACCCCTGTACTCAGAACTCAGGCAATCCTCTTGCCTTGGCTTCCCAAAGTGTTGAGATTACAGACTTGAGCCACTGCACCCAGCTTATTTTGCTCTCTTAAAAATCCGTTTCTGGCCGGGCTCGGTGGCTCAGCCTGTAATGCCACGCTTTGGGAGGCCGAGGTGAGTGAATTGCCTGAGCCTGCGGGTTCGAGACCCGCCTGGGCAACTTAGTGAGACCTCATCTGTACAATAAATCAAAAAAATTAGCTGGGCATGGCAGTGCGCACCTGTAGTTCCAGCTACTTGGAAGGCTGAGGCGGAAGGATGGCCGGAGCCCAGCAGATCAAGGCTGCGGTGGCCGGGAGCATGCCACTGCACTCCAGTGTGGGCAACCGAGTGAGACTCCAACCAAAAATAAATTTTTTAAAAATCGGTTTCTTCAGGGAAGAGGGGTATTTTAATAGTCTTTTTGGTTAACTGTGGATTTTTTATTTGATTCTTCTCTAAAATTAGACAAGTGGTAGTTTTGGCAGGTGGGTTGCAACTTGAACTTATCAGTGAACTTTTGGTACTCTGTTACATAAAATCGATTGGTCTATCTTTTAAAAAAAAATCAATTTCTTAGTCCTTGGTCATACTTTGATACTCTCATTTCTTTCTTTCTTTTTAAAAAAATTTTTATTAGAGGCAGGATCTTGCTCTGTCACCCAGGCTGGAGTGCAATGGCACAGTCATAGCTCACTGCAGCTCAGTCTCCTGGGCTCAAGCAATCCTCCCTTCTCAGCCTCCCTAAGTGGTGGGATTGCAGGTGTGAGCCACTGCACACAGTCTCTCTCATTTCTTTAAATGTTTTATAGTTTTCATTATTGCTTATAGTATATTCACTTTTGTAACTGTAATTCAGTTGTTTCTGCTTCCTGTAGTGGCTCATTGCTCTTTTTTAAATCAATTTTTGATTTTGAGCTTATTGGGGAACTTTATCTGTGTGAATTATTTCTGATCTAGGTTTAGGGCGTGTTTTTCCAGACAGAGTTTGCATTTGCTTCTTGCAGGATCCAGGGACACTATCTACCCAGGACTACTTAACATTAAATTCTCACTTGGCCTCACACAAGTAGTTGACTTCTAAGCCTAGACTTGAGTGGATGTCAAATTACAGTTAAGAAAACCCCATTCACCATTACCAACACCTACAGAGCTAAAGCTAGGAAAGGCAGGAAGGAGTCCTCACTTCTATGGTGTAAGATGAGTTGTTGTTTCCCTTTCCTGGCTTATCTTCCACTGAGGATGTTGCCTTTGGGGATCCAGCTTTTTATCTTGATCTTACTCACTTTGAGCAGGTCCTGGGCTTTGTCTTGCCCTTACAACTACATGGTCATTAAAAATAACAGCCATGCCAAGGGTGTGGAACAACTGGAACTCCCATACTCTGCTGGCGGGAGTGGAAAATGTATTGGAAAGCCTTTGGCAGTGTCTAGTAAAGCCAAGCATAGGTCTATTCTGTATCAAAGACACAATTATGACCAGATTTAGCATATAGATCTAACTGGCTTTCATGAATTGGGGAGCCTCTCATCTAAAGATTTACAAAAATCAATTCAGTGAGCTAAGCAGAGGGGGTTGGCTTTATAGGCAAAAAAAAAGTGGTTGAAAAAGGCAGAAACAGGGAACAAAAAGTAGATTCGTTATTTCAAAATTACTCTCCTTACAGGGTTAAAGTGGGGGACTTTCTTAACATGCCAGCTAAGGTGAACTGGACCCTTTTTGATTGGTGGCTGTGACCTTTTTGGCTTTCTTAGAAAACTGGCTCATGTCAATGTTCAGTTTGATTATATGACACCTAGCATGAGTGACTCCAATCTGGCTTGGTCTGGTCTTCTGGGCCTAGTACAGGAGCTAAGTCCTAATAACAGTGGCCTCCCATCAATTTCATTTAACACCTTTGGTTCAGCAATTCCATTGCTACGGATGTACCCAAGAGAAATTAATGCATATGTTCACCAGAAGGTATGTAAAGTAATTTTCATAGTGCCTTTATTGCCTAAAACTGGAAGCTACTTAAATCTCTACCAACAGGAGAATGAGTAAACTGCAGAATATTCATGCAATAGTATACCAAATAGCAATAAAAAGGAACAAAATACTGACGTGCAGCAACATGGGTGAATCACACAGAATGCAAAAAGTGAAATATAAAATGGAACTGCTGTATGACTCCATTTATATGGAGTTTAAGAACAGGCAGAACAAATCTGTAGGGATAGAAGTCAGTGGTCACCTCTGAAGAATGGGGGTGTTGACTGAAAAGAGGCATGAGGGAACACTGTGGAATGGTGGAGATCTTGGTATAGAGGCATGAGGGAACACTGTGGGATGGTGGAGATCTTGGTATAGGTGTATACATACGTAAAAATTAATTGAAGTCTACATTCAGAGGTAGGCAGTTGACCGCCTCATTCTATGTTCTTTTTTTTTCTTTTTTATACTTAATTTTAAAGAACGGAAAGAAATAAAAGGCCATTAAAGATTTGCAGATCCTCTCGGGACACCCTCTGTCAGTGCTTAGAATTCTTTCTTGGTTGGCTTTCTCGTGTGTGTGTGTGTGTGTGTGTGTGTGTGTATCTGGGGATTACCCTCTTTTGTTCATTCAGCTATGCATTGGAGGGCAGTGGCACACTCCTGGCCACTGCAGCCTCAACCTGCTGGGCTCAGGCGATCCTTCCACCTCAGCCTTCCAAGTAGCCAAAACTACAGGCGCATGATACCACGCCCAGCTAATTTTTTATTTATTGTAGAGAAATAGGGACTGAGTGCTTAATTCACAGACACCAGCACCAAAGGTACAAGTTATAAAAAGGAGAGGTTTATTAGCCAAGAGCCGGGCCGGTGGCCACTTGCCTGCTGGATATAACAGTCCCACAGCATGGGCCCCCATTAGCTATAGGGGCTTGCTTAAATGGGGGAAAATCACATTGGGACTTTCCAAGTGGGCCAAACCACAACATCCTGAAGGCCTAGGTACCTTTCAAACAATGCTAGCGGAGTTCACAGAAGCAGGAAAAAAAGCTGTTAAACAGTTTAACCTAGCCAGCAGGTGCTGTTGCCAGTTTCCAGGAAGGGAACTTTTTTTGTTTAAACTGTGCAAAGGTCGAGTACATGCTTAGCCTAATTTTTGACATTGTAGATGTTTTTTAAAGCCCCCTTCCACATTCCCCCCTTTCAGTTGTTCCTGGAGTCAAATCATTGACTCTTCATATAGGGGATTATATTGAGTCCTGAGGACCATTAATTTTATTGATGACACACTATTTTTAACATAACCAAGGAGGCTTTTAATTAAGCAAGGCCCTACTGTTATACCTATTAGGAGCAGGAGGAGAGCCCCCGCTAGTGCCGAGATCAGGGTTGTGAGCCAGGGGGACCAAGAAAAAGGGACTGATACCAATTTCCCAAGGCTTGTCTGCAGCTCTCTTTGTTTTAGATTGTCTCTTACCAGGGCAAGAGTGTCTTGGATGACCCCGGATTGGTTTGCATAGAAGCAGCACGTTTCTCCCAGGGCCATGCATAGCCCTTCCTGCTTCATGAAGAGGAGATCAAATCCCCTCCTGTTTTGGAGCACGACCTCTGCTAGGAATTAATTTGCTGCTCTAGGCAGAATATGCTTGACTCCAGGAGTCCTAGGTCCTTATCAACATGTTTTCTTAGCTCTTTGAGGTTTTGTTCCCCAACGACCAGAGAAGCTGTATTATTGCTGTGGACCCTGCAATTCCTAGGGTAATGAAGAGGGGCACTACTATGGGGACCCGCTTGGATTGCCCGAGGCCTGAGAGTCCAAGGTGTTCTTGTCCCTCCGTTCCTTCATAGATGTATATCTGGGGTAGTATATGCACTAAGACACAGATTTCTGCGGTGTCCCTGAAGTATTCTAAAGCAATACAGGGTGTTATACCTTGCATACAAGCAAACCAGGTGGTGGGGGGTGCAGCAGCCACGTGGAGGTCTGTAGAGGTTTTTGGATTGGGGATTCTTATTACAGAGGCGGTATCACACGACATTTGGTAGGGAGATTTACTTATATTATAAGAGGGAGAATAAAGGCAAGATCCACATCCTCAAAGATCTCCCAGAGTAAGGGCCGAGTTCTGTCCCCAGGGACATAGTCCTAAGGACTGAGCTGTAGCGAGGTTAAGAATGCATACATGCCTTTCGGTGTTGCCTATTGAGGAGTTCACTGCAATTCCTACGTAATAAGGGGGTCGAGGGTCTAGACATAGCCAGCGGTCTTTTGTTACTTCAGGACGAGTGGCATTTGCAAACTGGTAAACAGCGGATAGCATAGGAAGGAAATGATTTTCATTTCCGGGCACTAATGCAGTGGGTAGGGGAGCGGGACCTGCCCCTGAAATTGTAGGGTAGGTAGAATCAGACCCCTGGGGTGGCTGGGTTGGGGGGCATTTAGAAGGTTCAGGTTTTTGGAAAATCAAGTTGCTGTTGGGGCCTGTAGGATTTAGGATGTGGGGGATGACCTGCCTTTGAATAGTAAATAGCATGCCAGGATCAGGTCCTTCAGCCTACATTCTGAGCCCCCACGTTTTACTCGTTTCCCATACCTGGCAGACGCTGAGGGCATTCTGAAGTATTATAGTGAGTCTAAGTGGGTTGCATGTTTGTATTAGGCTGCATTGGGGAGCAGGCTTTTTCTTGCGTAGGCTTATGTGTAGGTCTTGGTTTTTCCAAGGAGCAATAGTTTCGCACCCCCATGCAGCACAGTGGTATTGTCCTGCTTTGTGGCAACGGGCTGGTCCCAATGCCGGGCAATCATAAAACCCAACAGATTTAAGTCCTTTTTCATAAGCTAAGGTGCTGCATTCGTCAGTGTGTGTGCCGAGGGTTAGACCTGGCCATAATTTACAAAGGTCAAAATTAAAGACAGACTGCCCGCATCCTCTGTAGGAGGCAATTACGGTCCCAGTGATGGTATTTCTCAGTTCCCAGGAATAGTTCCCTGGAATATAGGGATTACACGGGTTAGGCCAATAGGCCTCAAGCTGGGGAAAGTATGCAAGGAATATGATTAAGATACCAGGCCGCAAAATCTTATCTTTAGAGGATTTTTTCCAGTAGCTGGTTTGACAACTTTCCATGTTTCCAGGGGCGTGGTGGTGGCTGCCTTTACTTGTGAATGATGAATCCAGGGGCAGACACCGCTGACTTTGATGGCCATAGGAGTAGTAAGGATTACTATGTGGGGCCCTTTCCACCTTGGGGTGAGAGCCTCAGCTTTGTGCCATTTTATCCAGACCTGGTCACCGGGCTAGAACGGGTGTGGATGTTCCGGAACCGGTTTCTGGAAGGCTGCCTGCACGTTCTCAGTGACAGCTTGCCGAACTCTTTGAAGAGCCTGCGATGACTGAAGCAAATTATGGTTAGACAGTTCTAGTGCTTTTTCCAGTTCAACTTTTGGAAGTAACGGCGGGGGCCATCCAAACAGAATTTCGAAGGGGGTTAGACCCTTGATGTAGGGGGTACACCTGGCCCTTAAGAGGGCATAGGGAAGGAGTGTTACCCAACCTTCGCCAATCTCCAGGGCTAATTTGCTCAAGGTCTCTTTAAGCGTCCGATTCATTCTTTCTACCTGTCCTGAACTCTGGGAATGATAAGGACAATGTAAGTTCCAATTTATCCCCAAGGTTTTTGCAATACCTTCAGTAAGTTTAGAAATAAATGCTGGGCCATTATCTGAGCCTGTTGAGATAGGTAGACCATATCTTGGTATGATGTCATTTAAGAGTTTTTTTTACTGTTACAGAAGCAGCTTCAGTTTTTGTAGGAAATGCCTCGACCCATCCCAAGAAGGTATCTACCAAGACCAATAGGTATTTATATCCATATTGCCCAGGTTTGACTTCTGTAAAGTCTATTTCCCAATGTCTCCCAGGGGTTAGTCCCCTATCTTGGACCCCTTGGGTGGATACACTGACCTTAGCATTATTAGTCTGCTGGCATGACACGCAGCCTTGAATGAGCTCCTGGGCAAACTGGTCCAGATGAGGGAGATAGAATTCTTTTCTCACAAGTTCAGTTAGTTTTGTCCTTTCCAAATGAGTACCTTCGTGGAGCTGCCTTAGGATTTGTTGTCCCAGGACTCGAGGGAGGAAGGTTCTGCCATCCTTAAGTGGAAGCCATCCATCTGGGTTTGAGGTTATCTGCAATTTTTGTGCAGCAAGGAGGTCCTCTTCTGTATATTTTGGTGGCTCACACAGAACCGGAGGAGGCAGTGCCAGCAGGCAGGTGGTTCTGTGGTAACCAGCTTCTCTGGCTGCTTGATCTGCTTTTCTATTTCCTATTGCCTCTTTTGAGTTTCCTTTTTGGTGGCCTGGGCAATGGATGATGGCGACTTGTTTGGGGGCCCATATTGCTGCCAGAAGGTCCAAGACCTCCATTTTATTTTTTATAGTTTTCACCTCTGTGGTGAGCAATCCCCACTCCCTGTAAATTGTCCCATGAACGTGTGCAGTTGCAAACGCGTACCTGCTGTCAGTGTAGATGTTGACAACTTTTCCTTCACCTGCTTTTAGGGCCTCAGGGCAGTCAATTCTGCTTTTTGGGCCGATGTTCCCTGCATAAGAGGCTCAACCCAAGTTGTTTCCTGTAGAGTGACCACCGCTGCCCCTGTATACCTTACCCCATTCTAGATGAAACTGCTGCCATCCAAGAAAAGCGTCAGGTCGGGGTGTGTTCTCGGGACATCGGTTAGGTCCCAGCGCAGCTTCTGGAACTCAGTTGTTTCATAACAACAATGTGGCGGCCCCGTGGGACTTTCTTCCAGTAGTAAAGTTGCGGGGTTCAAGCTGGGGGTATGCTGGGACTTGACACGGGGTTGATCTAAAAGCAGCGCTTGATAATGAGTTATTCGGGCATTTGACATCCATTTGTCAGGGGTCCCTCGGAGTAAAGACTCCACTGCATGCGTGGCCGTGACAGTCAGATTCTGCCCCAGTGTTAGTTTGTCTGAGTCCTTTACTAACATGGCAATGGCTGCTATAACCCGCAAACAGGACAGCCAGCCCGAGGCTACCGGCTCCAGTTTTTTGACAGGTAGGCGACGAGCTTTTGGGTTAGGACCCCCCAGGCGATGCCTCGTCTTTCATCCACATAAAGGTGAAAAGGTTTTTCAATATCCGGCAAGGCCAGGGCTGGAGCTGAGACCAGGGCATTTTTAAGGGCTTGGAAAACTTTGTCCCCCTCTGGTGTCCATTTAAAATTAGCCTCTGGTCCGTTGGTTATTTCATAGAGGGGTTTTGCGAGCTCAGCAAACTTAGGGATCCATAGTCGGCAGTATCCTGCAGCTCCCAAGAATTCCCAGACCTGCCTTTTGCTTCCTGGAGCCAGGATGCCTGCTATAGCCTGAATGCGCTGGGAAGTCAGGGATCTTTTACCTCCCTTGAGGTTATACCCAAGATATTTGGCTACAGTCACATAGAGCTGAGCCTTTTTTGCTGACACCCTATACCCCAGAGTCTGAAGTTCTTTAAGCAGGTGCCTGGTGGCACGCAGGCACTCACCTTCTGATGTGGCTGCGATTAACAGATCATCTACATACTGTAGCAGAGTTACTTCAGGGTGCTGTTGCCGGAAAGCTTGGAAGTCTTGGCGGAGAGCTTCATCGAACAGCATGGGAGAGTTTTTAAATCTTTGTGGGAGTCATGTCCAGGTTAACTGGCCATTTTCCCCTTTTTCAGGATCTGTCCATTCAAAAGCAAACAAGGGTTGGCCCTGCTTAGCCAATGGAATGCTGAAGAAGGCGTCCTTAAGGTCCAGGACAGTGTATACCTGCTTCTCTGAGTTAACCCGCTGAGGAGGGTGTACGGGTTGGGGACTGTGGGATGGATATCCTCCACTCGCCTGTTGACCTCCCTGAGGTCCTGGACAGGGCAGTAGTCTCCCGTGCCCGCCTTTTTGACAGGAAGAAAAGGGATGTTCCAGGATGAGTGGCACAGTACTAGGATTTCAGCTTCCTGGAGATGCTGGATGGGGATTGCTATGCCTTTTCGGGCCTCTGGGGATATAGGGTACTGTTTTACCCTAATGGGCATTGCCTGACTTTTGCTCTGTACAACGACTGGTGGTTGAGGGTGATGCCAGCCCAGGCGAGTTTAATTCAGCCCACACTTGGGGAAACCCAGTCTGCAGCTGGGCCAGCAGTATGGTGTTTGAAAAGTCAAGAGGGGCCCCACCTTCTGTTAACGTGTATTCCTCACTTAGGGGAACACTAACAAGAATTTTTGATGCCCCAGATGGGTTTAGACTTACTGCTGCCATGGTTTCCTTAAAACCTATGTTGGCCTTAAGCTTGTGTAAGAGGTCACGTCCCAGGAGCGAGTACGGGCAGTCTGGCATTACTAGGAATGATTGAGTTACTTCCCCTCTTCCCAAATTTATTGTTCTTTTGGTGGTCCAGGGGCATAATTGAGTCCCGGTTGCCCCCTGGACCAAGGAATGCTTATTCTGAAGCAGG
This sequence comes from Carlito syrichta, assembly GCF_000164805.1. Classification (NCBI taxonomy): domain Eukaryota; kingdom Metazoa; phylum Chordata; class Mammalia; order Primates; family Tarsiidae; genus Carlito; species Carlito syrichta. The sequence continues at coordinate 111,745 of NW_007259800.1, forward strand.
CCGTTGCACTTTTGGAGGACTGAATACTCAGCCCCCGTGTCCACTAAGTGGACAGGGCTTCCCCCCACCATAAGTTTCACCCTGGGCTCCGGGGGGGGGGAATTGACAGAGCCCCGGCTTCATCAGTCAGTTTGTAATTGAAGCACAGGAGTAGATTTCGGTGGGTACCACCCCCCCGGAGGGCACTCTTGTGGTTGGGGTGGCCTGTCTGGGCCCAATTTTTTTACAGCAGGCACATTGATTTTTTGCTAGTGGAGTTTTTCGCCCGGTGCTGGTCCTCTTTTCCTTGTTGGCTGCTTGGGTTTAACTTCCTGTAAAGCTGCTGCTACTACTTTGGCCATCTTTTTGATTTGTTAGTCTTCAAGCGAGTCCCTGCTATTATAGACCTTTTGGGCTTTCTCAGTTAATTATGATAAACTTTTCCCTTCAAATCCTTCAATTTTCTGTAATTTCTTTCTTATATCAGAGGCCGACTGGGAGACAAAGGCTGTAACTAAAGCCCTCCAATTTTCTGGAGCCTCTGGATCTATGGGAGTACGTCCGCTAGGCCTCCATAAGTCATTCCAGAAAAGCCGTGGGAGATTCCTATGGGCCCTGAGTTACCTCACTTACCTTAGACAAATTTGTGGGCAACCTAGTGGCAGCCCAGAGACCCCCCCCAATTAAAGTCCGGCGATATGTGGTGAGACACTCCCTACCGTGATCAGTGTTTAGGTTCTAATTAGGCCTCTCAGCGGGGAAGACACTGTCTACACAGTCCTGCTCTGCCAGTCTGCCGTCCAGTCCCAGGACCAGTTTCCTTGCCTCCTGATGAATTTGTTCTCTTTCCTCCGCTGTATAAAGGGCTTGGAGGAGCTGTTGGCAGTCATCCCAAGTGGGCTGGTGGGTGAAGAAAATAGTTTCTAAAAGGCCTGTGGGGCTCTGAGTTTTTTCAGAGAATGCCAAATTTTGGTGCTTCTAATTGTAAAGATCACCAGTAGAGAAAGGGACATAAACCATAAAGGGCTGGTTCCCTGAACCTCCCGTGTCTAGTCCTGGGGCCTGTCTCAGGGGGAGGACTATGGAAGTTTGTGGTTCTGAGTTCCCTGAAGACAAGTCAGGGTTAGTCAGTTTATCGGGGGCGGTGGGGCCCTTGGGAGACCCATGGGAAGGGGGGATAAAGGGGCTGATACAAGGACCCACTCCTGGTGAGTGATGGGCTGAGAACCTTGTGGACCCCCTGCTCCCACTCAGATGTAGAGTAGGGCAGGGGAATTTCATCATCCTCCAGTGGGCTCTGGAGGACTAGAGGTTTGGCTTTTGGAGTTTCCTGTAGGGCTAAAATGTGAGAAGAATTAGCTTTCTTTTTGGCTTTCTTCATCCATGATGGCTGCTACATTACCAGGAGCATTATCTGGTCTGGGTGGCATTGATAGACGAACTGTCGGACCTTCCACACTATGGCAAGGTTGAAGGTCCCCTCCGGTGGCCAGTTGCAATTAGGAAATGTGGGCCATTCAAGGGAACAAAGGGTAGTTAGGTTTCCTTGGTTTACCTGATAACCTGACTGCTGTGCCGCTCCTTGGAAATCCTTGAAGTGGCACAAAACCAGTTACAGAGGGGTGTCAGGCTCAGAGCACTGCTGCCCCATAATATTGATAGCAATGACAGACACAACAGTGACTAACACTGAACAAACAAAAACAATAGCACAAACTGAACAGACAGACCTAACTGCCCAAGGGCAATACCGGAGGGCCCAGTGACATCTCACTGGGACCTCAGACCCAGGAATTAGTGCTGCGTCCAGCTGTCCTGTGGGACCAACCAGAAGTGCGCATAAACAGAACAGGAACTTGACTCACCTCTCAGAGGGCTCTGGGGACGCTGTGAGTCTGCCACAACAGTCAGATGACAGTCAGCTGTCTGCGAGTCCACAGACTCACCAGGCTCGATGAACACTGAGGTCTGCGGGTCTGCAGACCCACCAGGTCAGCTGGCGACTGGGGCTGCTGGGGATTCAGCTCTCGGATCTCCCTGGTGAGCCCCCACATGAAATAGGGACCGAGCGCTTAAGTCACAGACACCAACACCAAAAGTACAAGTTATAAAAAGGAGAGGTTTATTAGCCAAGAACCAGGCCAGTAGCCACTTGCCTGCTGGACATAACAGTGCCACAGCAAGGACCCCCACTAGCTATAGGGGCTTGCTTAAATGGGGGAAAACCACATTGGGACTTTCCAACTGGGCCAAACCGCGACATCCTGGAGGCCTAGGTACCTTTCAAGCAATGCTAGCGGGGTTCACAGAAGCAGGAAAAAAAGCTGTTAAGCAGTTTAACCTAGCCAGCAGGTGCTGTTGCCAGTTTCCAGGGAGGGAACTTTTTTTTTTTTAAACTGTGCAAAGGTCGAGTACATGCTTAGCCTAATTTTTGACATTGTAGATGTTTTTTAAAGTCCCCTTCCACAGCCCAGGCTGATCTCAAACCCGCGGGCTCAGGTAATCCACTTGCCTCAGCCTCCCAAAGTGCTGGGATTACAAGCTGAGCCACCGAGCCCAACCTCAGCTGTGCACTTAAAGATACATATTTTAGAACTGTCATTACTTAGAGGCTTTCTCAGAGTTTATAGTCTACTTCTACAGTGCTGATAGCTGTTTTTGAGATTTAAAACAAATATGTTTTCTGTTTTTCTTAAAAAAAACTGCCACTGTAGGAGTATTGTTCTCTCTTTTCATTACAGATGTATGACATTGCTACCTTCTGTGTTAAAAGTACTTTTTTAATTTGGGAAATCTGGGTGAAAGGTAAATGGAATTTCTTGTATTATTTTTGCAACTTATGTGTAGTCCTAAAATTATTTCACTGTAAAAGGTTTAAAAAAACTTCCAGACTATTTTGGAAACCTAATAACATTAATAATTCTGAGTTTTAAGCAACCAACTTGGAAACTTTTGGAATGCAGTCTATTTACAAATGAGGAGTATCTATGTAGTTTTTTGATTCTTCATCTCAGTTTACTATAACTGCTTTTATTTTTTCTAACTTTTAAGATATTTTTTAGCCAGACATGGTGACTCTCACTTGTAAATCCCAGAACTTTGGGAGACCGAGGCAGGAGGACTGCTTGAGCACAGGAGTTCAAGACCAGACTGGGCAACGTAGTGGGACCTCGTCTCTACAAAACAATACAAAAATTAGTTAGGTGTGGTGGTGCATGCCTGTAGTCCCAGCTGCTTGGGAGACTGAAGTGGGAAGATTACTTGAGTTGAGCCCAGGAGTTCAAGGCTGCAGTGAGCCATGATCATGCCACTGCACTCCAGTCTAGGTGACAGAGTGAGACCTAGACTCAAAAAAATAAAAATAAAATATTTTCTGTTGTTTGCTATTGGCACTTTACATTATCTTCCAGCTTCTTTATATTGGTTTGGATTCTAAAGACAAAATAAGCTCTATCTTTTGTGATATGTGTAAAAGGAATTAAACTAGACATAATCTGAAGTCCAAATGCATATGCAAAAGGCTCTTTGGTAAACATTTGACATTGTAGATCAGTGATGGCAGATATCGTTTTTCTTCATTACAGGCATTACTTATTGATCAGACACTCTTTTCTTCCTGAGTCCTGCCTCACACATTGTTTTAGTTATCTGTTGCAAGTTGATTAAAATTGATATGAACAACAAAAAAATCTATTGGGTGCCTCTAATTTAAAGGATTGGTTTTTGGAAATATTTACTGGAGTATTTATTCTTAAGATGAAGAGCTATTTCTTTCATCCTTTGTATGAAGCAATGTAATTCTGGAAACCCAGTTAATTTTTAAAATACCTTAGTTTTTGTTTCTTGTATTTTTACATGTTTGTAAAGTCAGCCAAATCTGCCATTTTTATGAAATGTTATTAAAATGTAGTATAGCTTTTAAAAATACTTGTATGTCACAACTTTAACCTTTAATTGGGTGACTTTTTTTTTTTAAGTGTTATTTACTTTTATTCCTGTTTTTTCTTCCATTTTTAAGGAGTGGACCTATCCAATGAGACGAGAGATGCAGGTATGGCAACCTTTTGCTTTGTTCAAGCCAACCTATATTATTATCATTGTTAAATAGCAACCTAATTTTACAAAGGATTTGAGACCTACTGGTTGTAGTTTTATGACTAAGTATTTTAAATAATAATTGTTTTAAATATTTAAGGTTAATCTTGGTTCTGAAAAGATGAGAGGTTAGGTTAGTGTAGTACCAGCAAAATAGTATGTGCTTAATGAATTGCCTTCTTTTTCCGAATGTGAAAAATTGGATACTGTGTTTATGTTCCTTTGAAAGCAGTTTGTTTTCTCTGCCTAGTTGGGATAAGTTTAGAAGAGTTGACTGTACAGCAAGTTAGGCATTTAAATAATTGTTCATTTTTGTGTCTTTCAATCAACTTTATAATTAAGTCATCCAGAAGAACAAGTTGAATATTTCCAGTTTGCAGTGAAATAAAATTAAAATGGTAGCTAACCTTCATAGCCGTTCATTTTCTTTTGCATTTTTTACCATTTACAGTCAGTTGGCCCCGGATTAACAGTGTCTTATTCCTGGGAATTCTTTGACTTCTAAAAATCTGTTACCTTTCTCTCTTAATGAAAATTCACTTTTTAAAAATTGTTGAGTACTTATGAGGAATTTTACTTGGTGCTATTAGAGGGGGTGCAAAGATGAGCAAAATGTAATTTTTGCCCACAAGAAGCTAGTGGGAGAAATCAGTCCTATATACCAGTGGTCCCCAACCTTTTTGACATCAGGGACCAATTTTGTGGGAAACAGGTTTTTCCACAGACTTGGGGAAGGAGATGGTTTCAGGAGGATTCAAGTACATAACATTTATTGTGCACCTTATTTCTATTAATATTACATTTTAATATGTAATTAAATAATTACACAACTCATTAAAAAAAGGTGCAGATGGAAGTGGTAAATAAAATAATAGGCAGGCCATGCAGGGACTAAAGTAAGTGTCGGATTGTGACTTAAAGCCTGCCACCAGATGCAGCTGTGCAATTGAAGTGCATCCAATCATTGGCCACTCACTGATAGGGTTTCAATGAGTCTACAAGCAACTGATTTATTGTCTCTGTGCAGTCAGACCTCACTGCTCGTGTTAATTTGTATTTGCAACTGCTTCCCAGCACTAGCATCACCGCCTCAGCTTCACCTCACAACATCAGGCATAAGATTCTCATAATGAGCCACAAAATAGATCCCTTGCATGCACAGTTCACAATATGGTTTCTGCTCCTATGAGAATCTAACGCCACCACTGATATGGCAAGAATCGGAGCTCAGACAATAAAGTGAGCAATGGGGAGCAGCTGTAAGTACAGATGAAGCTTTGCTCACTCACCTGCCGCTTGCTTCCTGCTGTGTGGCCTGGTTCTTAATGGGCCATGGACTGGTACTGTTCTGTGGTCCTGGGGGCATTAGGGACCCCCGCTATACATCAATAGTTATGTCTTACAGAACTGAGCTGTAAAGTCACACTATATTAGTATCTAGAGTATAATTATCTAGACTGAAGACTTTCTTTTTTGTTGTTGGGGTCTCACCCTGTTGCCCAAGCTGTTGTACAGTAGCACAATCTCTCTCTGTTGCCTAGGCTGGTCTCGAACTCCTGGGCTCAAGCAATTCTCTCACCTCAGTTTTCTAAGATGCTGGGATCACAGTCATGAGCCACTACACCCTGCCTAGACTGAAAGCTTTCTATATTGAATTTTTATAGAATAAATGTGAATGCAGCATTTGGAAAGTTGTTATTTAATTTGTTGAAACCTTGTCAACAGGTACATGTTTGAGGATAGTAGTTTACTTCTGTTCGCTGTAGATGATAGTTATAAGCCTGTTGTAACTTGTGCTGCTTTGTATTTGGCTGAATAAGGTTTTGTGAGATTCCAAAGGGAAGATTTCCCTTATGCCTGTTTTACTAGTAGTTTTATTAATCTAAAAGGCAACAATTCAATATATTCTATCCAACTGCTTATAACAAGCACTGTAGAAGTTCAGATGCTGACTTTTCAGAACTATATTTAATCTCAGAATGTTTCATTTGATATTATAAAGCACATAGACATTTTTCTTCCCAATCGTTTGCTCATTGTGGCTAGGAAATGCTTCCTACAAAAGCAAACTCTTGAGCAAATTATTATAACAGCTATGAAAATATCCCATAAATTCAGTTTCAAAATATGGTACATATTTTGTATAGATATAAGTGGCTGATGGTAAATATCTCAATTTTTTTTCTAGGAAATATTACCTGGATTGTTCTTAGGCCCATATTCATCTGCTATGAAAAGCAAGGTATGAACTTTAGATTAGGTTCACAAGATACTCTATTAACCAACTTTTCTTGGGTAAGTTTTTCAGTAATAAAGAGTTTTATTTTAGGGAGCATCCACAGATAATGTGTGTAAACAGTAATTGTCACGGCAAAGTAATTTCCTCTTATCCAATTTTACTGGACTAGTAATTCTCAGATTTTTTTCACAAACCATAAAGAGTTTTTATGTTTTATTTTTCTCATAAAATTTATATATTTTAAAGATTTACCAAATAGTTGGCCTTTAACTTCTTTACTGCCTAACATCTGCAGTTATTAATCATAACTTCTACACAACATGAGATACAGTTAAAGCCCAAACTAAGGAAATTCAGTGTTTAGTTAAACCTCCTTATCAACGGTAAAAGTATATGTGTTTTTTAATTGAAAGTGATTCATATTATTTCTGTTTTTCCAGACTTTTGAGATCTGGGATGCTCCAGGTTAGAAAACATTGCACTATACAGATTGAGCATCTTTAATCTGAAATCTGTAATGCTCCAAAATTTTTTGAGTGCCAACATATTGCTCAAAGGAAATGCTCATTAGAGATTTTTGGATTTCAGATTTTTGGATTAGGGATGTTCAACCAGTAAGTATAATGCAAATATTCCAGAATTTTTAAGAAATCTAAAATCTGACACACTTCTGGCCCCAGCTTTTTAAATAAGAGGTGCTCAACCTGTGTAGATAGCCTATATAGTCAAAGTGTAATGGACTTCTTCAGTTGCACAATTAAAATAGTTATATCTAATTTTAATATATACTACATAGCAGATGTTCTTCCACTTCTAGAGGATTTAGATCTATGAATTATGACAATGCTACTGATTTGTTTTTAGGTACAGTGAGAAATGTGTCACAAATGTCTGTCCCCTAGTTTGCCTGTTCAGAAGTCAGTATACTTAAATTGTGTATGATATTTCTATTTGATGTTCTTACAAATTTTAGAGAGTTGGGAGTTTTAAAATGTCATTCATCTCGAAATTGGAATATATTTTATTGTCAAGGCAGAACTCTGGTCATTTTGATGACATATAGCTAAGTTAGAAAGATAGGGAGTTGGTAAAAATAAGTACTAGGAAACTGATGTAACTTGGTTGTAACTTATTTTGTAAAAGATGAATATAAATGAAGTTAATGCCCATATAATGTACTGTTCATCAAATACTGGCGTTTCAGGTGGTTTTGGGTAATTTGCTTTTTTATTCCCACTGCACTTTATAAATATACATACTATAGTATTTACCTCATTAAGGTATTTGTTTATAGAGCTATCTCCTCAAAACCTCTTCTCTCAAAATTTCACCATGGTCTTATTAGACTGAGGAAAAGCTTCTATGACAGTATTTTATGTTTCCCACCCTGAGTCACCCTACTATAGCCCATACTCCTTTTTATACCATCATCTAAAAACAAGTTAAAAAAATAAAAATGAAGAGAAAGAAATCTAGTTTTTAAGATTCTTTTGTAGAAGCAGGGTTTGGCTATGATGCTCAGGCTGGTCTTGAACTCCTGGCCTCAAGCAATCCTCCCTCCCCAGTGCTGGGATTATAGGCCTGAACCACCATGCCTGGCCACATTTACTTAAGTATATTTTTTATTACATTCAGATACAGTTTAAATAAAAGGTTCAAATTTAGGAATTTTGTAACTAGTGAATTACTTCTTTTTATAAAATTTTTCTTCCGTTGGTACATATAAGGTGAGGTCATAATTTGCTTTATATAACAAATCTATTGAAAAGTATAAAATCTGTTTGCTATTGTATTAGGGTTTTTTGTGTTTTTTTTTAACTTAGGTTTGTTTTTACTTAGTAGTTGCCTTATGTTTTTTCAAAGCTTGTTAAAACATGTTTCTAACCACAATTTTCTAATGTCACTTTGTAGTTCCTCACATTAATGAAGTAGATATAAAAATTCTATTATAGACCAAGTGTAAATGAAGCAATGAATCTTGGATTCATTTGAGATTGGCATAAATGTGAATAGAGAACATTGGTTAATTATTAATCCCACCAAATGTTTACTGTACTTTCCCTAACTTAGGATGTGCTCAGGAAAAATGATAATTGAACTCTCTCTATGCTGACATAAGAAAATTTGCTGCAAAAAATTAACATTTAAAACTTTTGAAAATCATACAGTCTTGGCTTAGGTTCCTCTAACAAAATGCCATAGATTGGGTGGCTTAAACAACAGGAAGTTATAAGCTCTCAGTTCTGGAGACTGGGAGATCCAAGACTAAGGTGCCATCACGGTCCAGTTCTGGTGAGGGCCTCTTCCTGGCTGGTAGACTCCTGCTTTCCTGCTGTATCCTGACATGGTCTCTTCTTCTTATATGGATTCTAATCCCAATATGGGGGTTCCACCCTCATGGTCTCATATAAAACTAAGTACCTTCCAAAGCCTCCATCATTTATCACATCTTAGGATGTAAGGGCTTCAACATATGAATTTGGGGTGATACAAACATTCACTTCATAGCATATAAGGTATTTTTTACTTTGCTCTTGAATTATTAGTATTGCTCTGGATTATTTAATGCAAAAAGTGGAAATTAATTATATAGGATTATAAACTCAGTATAGTTTATACTTGAAATAGTCTAGAGATTTGGGCTCAGGTTAAACTACTTCTCTTTCCTGTCCTCCCTCCCTTTTTTTTTTTTTTTACAGCTACCTGTTCTACAGAAACATGGAATAACACATATAATATGCATACGACAAAATATTGAAGCAAACTTTATTAAACCAAACTTTCAACAATTATTTAGGTAAGAATTACTACTATGATTTATAACAAAATGTTATGGGTAGCAAACATTTAATGAAGTTTTATTTCAGGTTTTACATGAGCTGATTTTCATCTGTACATAATGAGTTTGTAAAGATGGGTCATAATTTAAAGTAAATTTTATTTAAAATATTGAAAAAAAATAATGTATGCTCATAATGCAGAATTCTAAAGGTTCAAAAGAATGTATGCTAGAAAGTAGGTTTCCCAATTCCTGCCCTCTATTTCCCTCCTTCAAGACATCTACTGTTACATCTTTTTTTTTTAAGAGACAAAGAAAGAAAAGTTTATTTAAAAGTAAATTAGAAAGAGAAGGGAGAGAGAAGATTCACCTCCCCAAGGCGGGGGAGGGGGCCAAAGCCAGGAGGCATGGCGACAGCCATAGTTCAAAGAGCACATGGCCACTCCAGAGTCTAGCAAGGCAATGGCCTACTGTTGCATCTTTATTAAGTATCCTTCCATAACATATCCATAATATGGATGTTACATATGCAAGCATATTCCTATAGATAAATTCTTGTTTTTTACACTGACTTTGTTAAGTTGCATTGTAATCCATTGCATGGCTATACTAAAACTTATTTCAATCAGTCTATTGTTGGACATTTAGATTGCTTCCAGACTTTTACTAATATATATAGCATAAAATGACTGTCCCTGTACATGTTATTTAATTTGTATGTAAGTATCTTACTTACTAGGGCAGACTTGTAGAAGTAAGATTGGTGGATTTTAAATTGTTATCAATGTTGCAGATTGTCCTCTAGTGAGTTGTATCAGTTTACATTCCCACTAGCAAGTTTATGAGAGTGACTCTTTCATTGGTATCTCTCCAAAATTAAAACTTTTTTAATTTTTGTGAGTCTAGTTGAGTAAGCATTGCGTCTCATGTAGTTTTAATTTAACTTGCTTATGTAGCTTATGATAAATGTGGTTGAGCATCTGATGATTTCTAATGTACAACCTATAAATAGCCATACATATAAGACACTGTAAAATATATTATGTGAGCCAGGCTCGGTGGCTCAGCCTGTAATCCCACGCCTTTGGGAGGCTGAGGTGAGTGGATTGCCTGAGCCCGCGGGTTCGAGACCTGCCTGGGCAACTTGGTGAGACCTCATCTCTACAATAAATCAAAAATTAGCCAGGCGTGGTAGCGTGCACCTGTAGTTCCAGCTACTTGGAAGGCTGAGGTGGAAGGATCGCCAGAGCCCAGCACGTCGAGGCTGCGGTGGCCAGGAGCGGCCACTGCACTCTAGTCTGGGTGACAGAGTGAGACTCCATCTCAATATATATATATATATATATAGTGAATATACAATAGACTACTATGTAGCTATGAAAAAGAATGAAATATATCTATGTGTATTGATTTGGAATGATCTCCAGGATACGTTACAGTGTATAGAAAAAAGCAGTGTAGAACCATATGTATATTCCTAATGTGTTTATACGCACGCACACACACACACACAATGCATTAAGCATATATATTCTTGTATAATAGGAATAAATATAAATAGATTTATTAAATTAGTAATTTTTAGACCAACAGACTAGAAACTTGACAGTGATTGCTTCTGAGAAGGAAAATTTAGGGTCTGAGATAGTAAAGAGACCTAATTTACATGGTAGTCATACCTCAGTATCCCTGGGTGAATTGACTCCTCTATCCTCCTTTACCCTCCCAATGCCAAGATCCTCAGATGTTCAAGTTCCTTATATAAAATGGCAAATGTTTGCCTGTAACCTATGTACATCCTCTCACATACATTAAATCATCTCAAGATTACTTATAATGCCTAATACATTGTAAATGGCTATGTAAATAATTGTTATACTGTATTTTTATCTGTATTATTGGGGGTTTTTTAAACTTAATTTAAAAATTTTTTTTTATTCTTTTTCTAGAGACAAGGTCTTACTATGTTGCCCAGGCTGGTCTTGAATTTCTGGGCTCAAGGGATCCTTGGCCTCCCTAAGTGCTAGGATTACAAACTGAGCCGCTGTGCCTGACCAATTTTTGTTGTTAATGTTTTTGATCCATGGGTGGTTAAATCCACAAATGTGAAATACACAAATACAGAGGGCTGACTGTATATACTTTTATACTGTTAGAATTTTCTTTTTACCATGTGCAAACTTTTTTCAGTTTATTAAAACTAATTTTAAAAAGGGAACATCTGGGCCGGGTGTGGTGGCTCAAAGCCTGTAATCCCACTTTGGGAGGTCAAAGGCGAGAGGATTGCCTGAGCCCACGTGGTTCGAGACCAGCCTGGGCAACTTGGCAAGACCTCATCTCTACAATAAAATAGAAAAATTAGCCGGGCGTGGTAATGCGCATCTATAGATCCAGCTACTTGGAAGACTTTGGCAGAAGGGTCACCTGAGCCCAGCAGGTCAATGCTGGGGTGGTCATGAGTGTGCCACTGCACTCCAGTCTGGGCAACGGAGTGATATTCTGACTCAAAAAAAAAAAAGGGAACATCTGTATTCTATAAAATATAACATTTTTTTCTAGTTGTGAAAGAAAGATTTGTTCTTTATAGATACTTTGAAAGGTAGAGAATGACACCAAGAAACATATGTTCACAATTTCACAATCTAGAAAAAAATACTTCGGTATATTTCATCCTAAATCTTTCTTTGTCATGTTTGTGTATTTATGACACACATAGAGATTTGTCTGTAAAAGACAACGATAATGTTGTGTTTTACACTGTCATGCTATACATTTCTATTTTGCATACAATTACTGTTTTTAGTAACAAAATGATCTTGGTGCAGGTTCTTTATACTAATGGAAGAGGCATTTCTCCTTAGACCCATAGTACTAGCTTCTTTTAGATTGACAACTCTACTAGTTGTTCTTGTGTTAAAAATGGCATGCGTTAAAATACTTTAAATTGACTTGGTGTCAACTTTTTTCCCTTGAAGCATTGTGTTATATAACAGGGCAGCAGCCCAATAACTTTAGGATACAAGTTGTCAGAATCCTTGTGGATTGAGCATTGAGTTTACTTTAAATCCTGAGCTTCAGCTTCTCTGTATTAAGCCCTAAATGTTTTGAAGTTGTTACAACTTAAATTATCTTTGAAGAACTGAAATTTTTAAAGCAAAATTGACCTTAAAACCTAATTTCATAAACTAGTCAGTTACCTGTATGTGTGTTAATAAACAGCAGGTTGGCTCAGATAGGTTAGAAGTGGAAGTTTTTCACAAAATAAAATAAGCCTCATATATTAATAATGCCTTATTTTAAGTGTTTTCTAAAGTAACATTTCTGTTCCATCAGATAGCTGCCTTCTGTTTTTATTAGCTCTTTCTCTTTCAGATATTTTGGGCTTCCTGGAAAATGTCCTATATAGGGTTAGGAAAAGGGATCACCAGACCACTTAGAGAATAGTCTTCTGGTCTTAGGAAAATTGGTAAAACAGTAATGATTAGGGATACTTTTTGTCTTTATATCTTGGTCTTCTTTGATCTAGAGAAATCCTGATTGGGATTGTTCTATTTTAACCAGATAGATTTTTTTAATACTAACATATCAGAGATGTTAACATGTTATTTAAGTTGCAATGCTATGCCTTCAAGCAATATAAAAATCTATGACCCACTTCTTAGAAATATAATACTTTGAAAGTTGTTTTGCATTCTTTTTATGGTTATCAATAGTCAAAGTTAGTGTTTTTTATACATAGTTTTATTTAATGTGTGCTTATCACAAATATTCTATTTTCAGATATTTAGTCTTGGATATTGCAGATAATCCAGTTGAAAATATAATACGTTTTTTCCCTATGGTAGGTATCAATATTTTAAAGATAATCATTTAAAATTTATTTATGGTTTGACTTCTTAATTGTAGTTCTAAAATGCACTACTTTGTTATGACTGAAAGCTGTATTTTTTAAAATGAATTCTTGAAAAATTTTTATGATCTTCAAAATATGAAAAATTATACTTTGGGTTTATTAGATTCAAATTAAATTTTAGCCCCTGTATAATTTTTTTGACTTTTAATAGTTATATTTGTACATTTTGGAAATTCTCAAATTAAGATAATTTTTAAAAAATATAAATTAGGAAAAATTTGTTTTTAATAGATTTCCTTTTATTTTACTGTATATATTTATTTTATGCTTATGTTAACCCACATGTTTAATTATAACACATTGTCTTTTACCTTCAGTCTAAAGAATTTATTGATGGGAGCTTACAAACTGGAGGTAAACAATATTTCCTTTACTGAGCTAAAATTTATTTTTAGGGGATTATTTATTAGTTAATTTTTAAAATTTGTATTGTCTTAAAATGCAGGATATGGAACTTGTAATCATATTAATTATATATAACACTACTCCCAAACTTGCCTTTTCTCAACTACTTATTTCATTTGGATAGACTTTCTTAAATATCTCTGTAGAACTGTTTTCAAATTCTCTGCAAGCTCCAAATTTTTTAAACCAAAAGTCTCTTGTGTTCTCTACACAGTTAATATAAATACATTGTAAAGACTTGAAAAGTATTAAATATCCATGTTGTGTGTATATGATATAAAATGCTTAAGGAAAGATTTATTTGATGATGCTATATGGTTTCCATATAGTTGAGCTGGTGACTCAGGTGTTTTGTTTTGTTTTTTATCAGAATAACTATTTATTGTTTTTCAGGAAAAGTACTTGTGCATGGAAATGCAGGGATCTCCAGAAGGTATGAATGAAGTCAGAGAAAATTTTCTTTTTTTTTTTTTTTTTTTTGAGTTGGAGTCTCACTGTGTCGCCCAGGCTAGAGGGCAGGAGCATGCTCCCGTCCACCACAGCCTCAACCTGCTGGGCTCAGGTGATCCTTCCACCTCAACCTTCCAAGTAGCTGGCATTACAGGCACGTGCCACCACACCAGGCTAATTTTTTTTTTTTAATTTATTGTAGAGATGAGGTCTCACCAGTTGCCCAGGCTGGTCTCAAACCTGTGAGCTCAGGCAGTCCTCTCACCTCAGCCTCCCGAAGTGCTGAGATTATGGGCATGAACCACTGCGCCCAGCGATAATTTTCTTTCTCTAACATATAATGTTGAGTTGGGTTTTATGTTTTTCTCTAAAAAATTTTTTTCTGCTCTTCAGTGCCGCCTTTGTTATTGCATACATCATGGAAACATATGGAATGAAGTACAGGTAAGAAAGGACTCTGAAGCCTAGCCACAGTTTACATTCTCATTCAAATGAAACTTAATAACAACGTCTTGGGTGTTTGAAGTTAACACTCCACTGATTTTTTTTTTTCCACATAATCATGTTTGATTAGGTAGGCCTTTATCCTGTGGTTCATCTCTTAGCCCAATTTATCTACCTGTGTAGATCTGCTTAGGCTAATAGGTTTGTGGTTTTATGGAGCTGTTGCTAACTAGTTATTTTAAGAAGCCAAGATAAACCATTATAGATGAGATCAGCTGTGGAAAACTACTTACTTACTATAAAGGAATTTTAGCTAGTCTGTGTTTAAAAACAAATATTAGTGCTTGCTTGGACACAAATATTAGTGCTTGCCTTGGTTTTTCATTTTTTGGTTCTTGGGGGTTTTTTTGAGTCAGAGTTTCACTCTGTCGCCCAGGCTGGAGTGCAGGGGCACACTCACGGCCACTGCAACTTCAACCTACTGGGCTTAGGCAATCCTTCTGCCTCAGCCTTCCCAGTAGCTGGAACTACAGATATGAAGTCTTTTTTTTTTTTTTAGTGACAGGGTCTCGCTATGTTGCCCAGGCTAGAGTACAGTGGCTATTCACAGGCGCGATCCCACTACTGATCAACACGGGAGTTTTGACCTGCTCCATTTCTGACCTGGGCCAGTTCACCCCTCCTTAGACAACCTGGTGGTCCCCCACTCCCGGGAGGTCACCATATTGATGCCGAACTTAGTGCAGACACCCGATCGGCATAGCGCACAGCAGCCCAGAATTCCTGGACTCAAGCGATCCTCCAGCCTCAGCCTCCCCGGTAGCAGGGACTACAGGCACACGCCACTGTGCCTGGCACAAAGGCTTACCAAGTTGCCCAGGCTGGTCTCGAACTCCTGGGCTCAGGCAGTCCTCTTACCTCTTACCTACCTCCCAAAGTGCTGGGTTTATAGGCTGAGCCACTGCACCCAGCTAACACCTCTTTCTATTTAATTCTCTCTTTATTTCTAACATATAATGGAGAGCTTTGCTTAAAATGGTCAGTTCTTAAAGGAATATTACTTGAATATAAATGCTTTGCTTATTTAATTGAAAACAGATGTAACATGCATTGATGAACTTTATGTTTTATATATTCCCTTCTTTGGAATCTTGCCAGTAAGAATATTAATAGTGAAAATAACTTCCGTTATTGAGTCTCGGCTATGATCCCAGTCCTGTTCTAGCACTTTGTCTCATCTAAGCTTCACAACCACACAGGGAAGTAAAGATGCTTCTCATTTAATTGATGATGATATTTCTAGCATGTGCTCGTGCACAGAAGTGCTTTACACTTACTACTTCCCATTCACAGTAGTCCCCCAAAATAGATATTATTATATTTCTCATTTTACCAATGAAAAATAATAAAACTTAGAGAAGTTTCCCTAAGACACACAGCTGGTGAGCAAAGGGGTTGTGGTATTTAGTCTGACCATGCTTTTTCCAATACAGCTCACTTCCCCGCTTTAGTGCTGAATTGTATGGTGAGTTCCTCTCATAGGCAAAATTTTAGTTAAGTTCATATTTTAGGTAAATTCTGGGAAACAAGAATTCATAAAGAAGTGTCATCACATTAATTTTCTTTTTTCAGAGATGCATTCGCTTATGTTCAAGAAAGAAGATTTTGTATTAATCCTAATGCTGGATTTGTCCATCAGCTTCAGGTAACTTCTCCTTTTTTCAAGGCAGTCAGAAAATAAGATAGTTAAATCTTTTGTCATGTAACTTAGGTGTAGGATTTATTTTGTAAATAATCAAAATTGCCATAATCTTTCTAGTTTGATTCTTTACTTAAGTTTACATCTCTATTTAAAAGTATTTTCTTAAAGCTGCATTACAAAGAAAAAGATTAAAGGCACATTATTAAATCTTGTAAAATAATCAATGCCAGAAATTTCTTCAATTTTTTTTTAATTTTGATCACAGAATATAAGAGAGTTTTGAGTCTAAGTTTATTTAATATGACAGGTTTCTCTATTCTTCTTTTTTTTTTTAGTCTGAGTCTCACTCTGTCACCCTGGCTGGAGGGGACAGTGGCATGATCACGGCTCACTGCAGCTTCAGCCTTCTGGGCTCAGGCAGTACTCCTTGGCCTCCCAAGTAGCTGGGATTACAGATGGAAGCTTTTGTGCCCAGCCAGCTTTTTCTGTTCTTTATGTTCATCTTTACATGTTATTTCAAACTTTGTTGATGCCTGGCAGATGCAATGAAAGAGACAATAATATAAACTGGTGAATTAATCTGATTAGACCAGGTTATTGCTTTTTTCCAAGAGGGAAAATCATAGACTGAAGAATGTGCGCTGGCTAATTACATCCAGTTATACAGAGATAAAGCTTCCATTGAGACATCAAGAGCATTATAAAATGGATTGTTTCAGTTATCAAACTTTAGATTTCATTTTAATGGTAAATGACTATTTTTACTTCATTCAAAAGAGAAACAGTAGTAGCTCTGTTTTCAACCTGTTTATATAAAATGTTTCTTTTTATTCTTTATGGGTTTTTTTATTTGAAAGAGTAATATACGTATATGGTTAAAAAAATTAAAGTTTAGCAGTGCCTAAAGAGTATATGATGTCACATAAGTCTCCTTAATAGTATATATTAAAGATCAGTCTATGATAGCACATGTTGCCCTATCTGCTTAATATTTTTATAATAAAATACATATCACAATTTTACATGACTGGTCTTATTTAAGGACTTTCAGATTTTTTTTTTTCCCCTTTTTCTTTTTTTTTTGAGTTGGAGTCTCATTCTAGCCCAGGCTGGAGTGGCACCATCTCAGTATCAACCAACACAGCCTCAACCCTGTTGGGCTCAGGCAATTTTCTGCCACAGCCTTCCAAACAGCTGGGGCTACAGGTGCATGCCACCACACCCGGCTAATTTATTTATTCATTTATTGTAGAGACAAAGTCTCAGCATGTTACCCAGGCTGGCAAAATCTTTCATAGTTATAAACAATATTGGAAAGATATCCTGAGAGGTACATCTTTGTGTACACATATGAATATACGAGTAAGAAAATTGATTAGGTAGAATTGCTGGATTAGGCTGCATTTGAAACTTCATAGATGTTTCCAAATTACCTCTAAAAATGATGAAATAATGTAAACTTGCACCACTAGGAAACAAGGAATGCCTGTTTCCTCCTACTCTAGTCAATACCAGTAGCCAAAAATATTTGATCGCACTTTTTTATCATTGTCATTATGGCCATAAAAGTGGCAATTCATTATGGTTTTAATTTGTTTCCCGCTGATTGAATGAATTTGGACTTCTTTTTCCATGTTTGAGTTATTTGTATTTGTGTGTGTGTATGTGTGTGTGTGTGTGTGTGTGTGTGTGTGTGAATCGATTGTTCTTTGCCATTTTTCTATCAATTGTTGATCTTTTTCTCACTGGTTTGTAAGAGCTCCTTGTATATTAAGAAAATCTATCCTTATCTCATTGATTTGAAATAGCATTTTTGTTATATATCAAATTCAGATCTATACTTGGGTCTACTTTTGGACTTTGTATTCTGTTCCATTGATCTGTGTGTCTCTATACCTATATGAAACCATTTAAAATTCTGTAATTTTAAATGAATCTTGTATGATGTGACTCGAGAGCCCCCTCATATTAATGTTCCAGGATTTTCCAGGTGAGTTCTTAACACTTTTTGTTATGAGCTTTATTGGAAAGAGTCTTATAGGTATTTTTAAAGAGTTTTGTCTCTCCATTGATAGTTCAGAAAGAATTGATACCTTTGCATTTTGTCTTTTCTGAGATTGCATTTCAGAGAAGACTTCAGGTCGATTTCTATGTCCTTTAGAGTTTTGAGGTGTTCTTTGTAGAGAGCATAAGCATTTCTTATGAAATGTATTCCTAGGTACTCTTTTATTCCCATTATAAATGAAATTTTTTTTCTTCCAGTATGTTTTTTCTGTGGTTATTTGTATATGTTGATTTTTATTAAGCTTTCAGTTGCAAACTTTACTAAATTCGTTTATTCTGACTTTGATTTCATTTTCAAATGATAGTTTTACCACCTTTCTAATTTAATTTTTACTTCTTTTTCATTGGGTGTCCTTTGTATCAGAACAATGTTTTTTTGTTGTTTTTTTTTGTTGTTTTTTTGTTTTTTTTAAGAGGCTATGTCTAACTATGTTGCCCATTCTGGGCTCAAACAATCCTCAGCCTCCTGTGTTGCCTGGGGCTACTGATATATACCACTTGCGCCCTTTATTCTCTATTTTAATACCAGTGCTTCTAGTGTTATACTCTGTATGTGTATTAATATGTATTTTTCTGTTGAGTTTTTTTAAGTCGGGAATAGATACGATTTTTGACTTTTTAAAAAATATATTCATGTAATATTCAAAGGAATAGTTTTATATGTTTGAGCCATTAATATGATGAGTTGAAGTATTGGATCACAATATACTAGATTTCCCAATATTAGACCCACTTGGTTATGGTAGACTGTTCTCTTAACGTGTTACTGGATTCTATTGCTAATATGTTTTTTTCAGGATTTTGGAATCACTTGAATAAGTAATAATGGTGTGTAATTTTGTGTGTGTGTGTGTGCTACCATTTTCTGGTTTTAGTTCCTGTCTCAATGTTCTTATTTTTAAAATGGTAGCTTTTCTTTTCTCTTTGTGCCCTGTGACAGTTTAATTTGGATTGGAATTATCTGTTTCTTTATGCATTAGTATGTGGCACATGTGAAGTCATCTGACCTTAATGTTTTCTTTTATTCCATTATTCATTATTTTATTCATATATTTTGAGCATGTACCAATTCTTGGACTGGTTACTTCATTTAGTAATTTGGTTTGATTTTCTGATACTCTTCAGCTGACTTTGGATGGTTTTACAAATCTATGTAATCATTCATTTCATAAGGGAAAGCAAATGAAATAGTAAGTGGAGGGAGAACTGGGGTTAAGAGAGGGTTTTTGTTTGTTTTCTAAGATGAGAAGAAGTATAACATATCTATGTGCTAACTGGAACAATCCAGTAGAAATTAATATTTTGCCATGATTGCATGTTATGATCTCTTTGTTGATTTCTTCTGTTCACTATTTCTGTGGTTTTATATTTTTTCTCTCTTCCATTTCTTTGTTGGGCCTTGATAGTTGATATGTCATTTCCTTTTGTCATTTGAGACGTCTTTGAACTCATTGCAGAAATGCCATTGTTTTAGCTCAGACTTCTGTAACAAAATGCCATAGCGTGGGTGGCTTAAGAAACACTTGTATATTTCTGTTCTGGAAGCCGGGAAGTCCAAGATCAGTGTGCCAGCCAATTCATTTCCTGGTGCACTCTGCCCTGCTTATAGGTCACTGCCTTCTTGTGCCCTCACAAGGCGAGGGTGAGCGGAAATAAGAAGTATCTTTGTATTATTGTAAGGGTACTAATTCCACCATTGGGACTTTGTCATCATGACCTCATCTAAACCTAATTACCCCTAAAGGCCTCAATTCCTAATACCGTCACATTTAGGGTTAGGATTCCAGCATAGGAATTTTTAGGGGGTGCAAACATTCAGTCCCATAGCGGCCATATTGGCTTTGATTAACTTGTTAGAAATTTTTATCTGCTTTGATGTAATTTTCATGGTGTATTCTTTATGCCTTTTGGTTATAATGTTGCTTTTTTCTCCTTGCAAAATCCTTGATTAAGACTTACACTGGTTCTCTTTTTATTGGTGTTCATCTGATAACTGGAAGTATTCATTTTAGGCTAGCAGTTTGCCCATGAGTAAAGTTGTGGGCCAGAGGGATGTTTGGGAAAGACAGCTTGAGTGTTCTCAGCTTTCTCTGGTAGCATGACTGAGTGGGTAAGAAGCAACGCTCCTTATGCCACCGCACTATTTTCAAATTGATAAGCACTGGATGCACTTTAGAATCACCTGGGGAATCCTTACCCATGCCAATTAAGTGAAAAATCACTGAGAACAGGGCCTGAGTGTGTATATGTGTTTTAAAGTGCCTCAGAGGTGATTCTCTTTTATGGCCAGGCTAACATTACTGGTTTAGCCTTTACTTTTAGCCATCCCAGATCACTGATGCTTGGCTACTTGCAAACCAATTTCTCCTCCACCTTACTATCCATACTTACAGCACAACTCCCCTCCTCCCTTTGTAAAAGTGACCAACTGTAAATCCTGACCAACTGGTAATCAATTCCTTACTTTTCTCATTCTTCTTATACTCAGAGTTATGAATACTATTAGTTTCATAAGTTGTTTTCCTTGTTTTTAGAAAAGGAGAGGAACAAAATGCCTTATTCCTTCATCTTTAACTAGAAACAGAAGGCTATTGATATCGCCAATATAGGGTGTTTTTTTTTTAACTGATGGAGTGAGAGATTAATAATAGCTAACAGCTAATGATTAATCATAGCTAATGTGGCAGGCAACATATACTGGCTGGCAGTTCAGTGTATGTAGATACAGGCTGTTGGCCTGACTTGATGTATAGTTATCAGTAGTCTTGAAATTATGATAGGAATTTTAAACTTCTGTTTCTCTTACAATATGGCACCATATTTTTCATTGTAAACTAAGAATACCAATAATGTACACATTCATCGCAGTTTTGGATATCCAGGAATGTAAATGTATAATCAAGGTAATTAAAATCTTTTTTAGGAATATGAAGCTATCTACCTAGCAAAATTAACAATACAGATGATGTCACCACTCCAGATAGAAAGGTCATTATCTGTTCATTCTGGTACCACAGGTAAGGGATTTTTCTTTTTGAAGGAAGTTGGGAAGAATGATCAAGGCAGAGAACGTGTTACTGAACAATTTAAATTGTTTAGAAAACTCTTGTTGAACTACTGAATGAAAACAAGATAAGTCAGATGTTTATGGTGTCTAAGAAGTGTTAACTTGGTAACCAAACATTCATGTATTATTATCTCTTTAAAAGGTCTGTTTTCAGTGTTTTAAAAATTTAGTCATTATACAATTAATTTAGGCATTAATTGTATAATGACTAAGTGTGTATAATGAGCTTCTGCTGTGTTTATACTATCAGCTGTGTCTAGTCAATTAGAATATGCTGGTTGGAAGATGAGGTATATACTTGGTTTAGATTTTAATCTCTTAACTAGTACAACTGTGTTGAAAAGATGAAAAATAATAAGGAATATCTGGAGAAGGGTCCCTAAGCACACTTAGGTGATCTTATTAAAAAATAAAGGATATTTAGTGAATGAGGATGGGTGCAGTGGCTCACACCTATAATCTCAGCACTTTGGGGGTCAATGCAGGAGGATCACTTGAGGCCAGAAGTTTGAGACCAACCTGGACAACATTGCGAGACCTCATCTCTACAAAAAAAATTTTAATTAGCCAGATGTGGTGGCACACATATATAGTCCTAGCTACTCAGGAGGCTGAGGTGGGAGGATTGCTTTAGCCAAGGAGTTCAAGGCTGCAGTGAGCTGTGATTGTGCCACTACACTCCAGCCTGGGCAACAGAATGAAACCTGGTCTCTGTAAATGAATGACTGTTTCAAGTTTAGTAGAGTGGCTAATGTGAGCTACCTCAGTTTTTCACTTGCCATCAATATTTCAATCCTTTCTCCTCTCCTTTGCTGTTTCAGAAGCACCCCAACCCCTCGTTTTCAAAGTTATCAATCAAAGCATGCCATTCTCAAAATCTTTTAACTTTTTTACCTTTTCCAAGACCTTGCTACCCTTGTCTCCTTTGTTTTTACTTTATCAGAGTACCCATAGCATTTTTATTATTTAGTTTTACTACCCCACAGTTCATTTCAGTCTTTAAACCAACAGTTACATAAGACAGGAAGAACAGGCTATTTACCTAGTTAGTGTTGACCTGGAAATTGAGAATAGGTGATCTGATCCACAAGTATAGAACTCTTTCCACTGTACTGCACTGCCTATAATGATAAGGCTAGATAGTCCCCTCTCAGACTCAACTTCCTAGTTGTCATTGACTCATTTCTTTCCTTTGCTACCTCTAATTATTTGCCAGATCCTATAGGGTCTGTTTTGTCAGTATCTTAACATTCTTTCCCTTTTATAGAGTAATCTAGCTCAGGTCCAGATTGGCATCCTATCCAAGATCTTGTTATTTGGTCTGTTTTGTACATTGTGATCAGAATTATTTTCATGAAAGATACTTCTAATGATAATTTTCCTTCACGGGAGTCTTCATTGATTTCATTCCTACAGAAAAATATGTAGAATGTCATATGTAGTAAAGGCCCTTCTGATTTTTCAATTTCTGTCTCATCTCTTTATGTCTGCACTCCAAAAAACAGAACTGCTGATGGTTTCCTGTGTGTGACTTTTCTTCACCTAAACCACATCACATTTAGTCTCCCATTTTTTGGTTCAGATGTCATCTCTGTAGGAAAACATGATGGTTAATGTACCCTTCCTCCAGCCCCTAGCCATTTGGAGTTCCCATAGAGGTGCAGCACTTCATCTGAAATTTAATTGCTTTTTTCCGTTGTGTTTTATCTTTATTCTATTAGCCTTATAGTGAAAAATAAGCTTCATGTTAGAATTTGCCTCCTAAATTAACATTATTACCATGATGTAATATGACCTTTAGGGCATAAGTTTAAGACCATGCCATTGCTAGACAAAAAACACAGCAGACCCTTTGCTAGTTTATCTGTTCCTTAAAGTTTTCCTCCACTGAAATTAAAACTTCTTGATTACAATTTTTTTGGGCATATAGAGATAGCATGAATTCTATGTTGGAGATTTCTATAATAGCAGGCTATGGTGGGAAGAATAGATCAAAGAAAATCTCTTCTTTATCTGCTACATGAACTTCCTTTCTCCCAGCCTTAGACTTGGTAATGAAACCACAGCTTCAGTGGAAAATATTTTCGTTGCTTTGCATAGCATAGGCTGTGAAAGCTAGAAGATAATTATATCTATAAAATCTTTAAAATATGATATTAATTTCTTAAATTTTGTGCCCTAAGTCAGATGTCTATGGTACCCAAGAAGCATTAACTTGGTAACCAAACATTCATGTATTATTATCTCTTTAAAAGGTCTATTTTCACAGTGTTTTAAAAATTAGTTTATTATATATGCAGTACCTAAGACATACTTAATTCTCAGGAGGGAAACTACATCCTGTCTTGAAGATTAGAAGTTACTTGGGTAATTTATAATAAAAGAATTTACTAGTTTACTATAAATTCAGTTCTGGAATTTTCATAGTGAAAATTTACATGGTATCACTTAATGAAAAACACATTTTTACTGGCTGTAACATTCTAACATGAATGTTACTTTCTTTCCCATTTCGTCTTCATGCAATAACTTTCAGGCAGTTTGAAGAGAACACATGAAGAAGAAGAGGATTTTGGAAACATGCAAGTGGCAACTGCACAGAATGGCTGACTGAGAGCAGCATTACAGAGTGTGAATTTCTACTTGAGAAAAAGAAAATACTAGAGATAATAATAATGTAAAGTGGTAAAAATACAAGTAGTTTCTTTTCAATTATATGTTGCTTCCAGACATGTTTCTCTGCAACTGTTAAGCAACATTTTAAGATGTTGGACTTCTGCAATAGATGGCACTGATGGTCTTACTCCTTTTTTTTTTTTTTTTTAAACACTTTACAAGTTTTATTATAAACCAAGAATTTTGGACTTACAAAGAGGTATTATTGCAATAATGCACTTTTCATACTTGAAATTTATTTGTATGATATAAAGTTATTACTTTAAACAAAATGCAAGTTAGGGGGGACTTGTTTATAAAGTTTGGGTAATTTATAGCAAAAGAATTTCCTAAGGTTTGCTAAAAATTCATTTTTTGTTCTATATATTACATTTTTAAACATAATTTTACACTTCACTTTTATGATGGAACCTCTTACAGAAACATTAACAAAATGCAGGAATCTGCCACAATTCTTTTTCAGTATAATTCAGTAGATTAATTACTATTTTATTTTTTAAACTTCTTGGTCCCTTATTAATAATCTTTAAATCATGGCCCTAGCCAACTACCCTTACTTACTTTAACATGATTTAATTGCTTTCATTCCTATTACCTTCCTAATTTGTTTATTCTATAGAAAAAAAATAGTTTTTATGATAAAAAGATGTTTTGCTCTATAATACCAAGTGCTTAAAAACAAGGATAGTGTTAGATTTTCAAGTGACTTTCCTATTGGCATTTCTTTGGGGTGAAAACCAAATGTTATATTTCTTTTCAGTTGCCCAGCCCTTTTTTTCTTTGTCCAAGATGGTTCTAAATTGGATATATAATAAACCAGTGTAGCACTATTTTTTTCCTAAATGAAGCCCAAAAAAGAAAAGTGCCTTGCATCATTTAAAAAAAAAAGTAAATTCTCATGACCTCTAAATTAGTATGTAGACCAGTGAAAAGTTACCCCTTTATTGTCATTTCTTTTTAAATCATAAATTAGTTTAAGCTGAAAGTTTGAGGTTTGAAGAAACCTTAGTAAACTGTTTGGAATATGGAGCTACTCCTTCATTTTATGTTGTCTTAATGAGTCTGTGAGTTTGTTCTGGCTCAGAAGCTTTTCTTTGAAGATGCATTTATAGGGGATATTGGAGGAAGTGATTTGTGAGAAACGCTAGTGTATTTTAAATTAACAGTTTAATCAGTTTTTTAAAGTCAGCTAACCCATATTTCCCCCGTAATTTGCTTACACAAAGTCACTTTATAGAATTTCGTTCTCTGTGTTATTTATATGTATAAAGGCTGTTCTGAGAAAAGCATTTTTGTTAAGTATAATGTGAGGGAAGAGAGGAGTGTTTTTAACTTTTTATAGTTGATGACTTTGGGTAGCACAAACAAAACTCACTTGTGTCTCATTTTTCTCAGTCCTCTCCTGAGGTGCTTTATTGATGGGAATGATTTCTATATATTCCCTTGGTTCCTGGAGGTACTATGCAAAGTAGCCTATTACACCAGGTTACTTGCTTTGCTTTCCTCCCCTGATGTGGTACAGTAAAAGCTTTCTTATCCAGCATAGTGGGAGAGTGGAAACTAAAATTGCTGTTAACTAAGAGTTCATTCCTGTGGACCCGGATGGTGTTCTTCTGACTTCCCTTCCCTTCCCTCCGTATTTCTCCACCCTGAAAACAGCGTGCTGTTAACCCTGTTGTGGTCCAAGATTCTGGTGTGTGATGTGGTCATTTGGTACAGTGGTCTAGTGGAGTCAGGATTGCATTGGGTGTCCAAAAACTCCAGTTGGTAAAGTACCAGATAACATACTCTGCTGTACATAGATCACAGTTGGATAGGTCAGCAAGGATGTCTCTTACAATCCAGTAATTTCATTCAGCAGAAACTCTGCTTGAAAGAATCCTCATAATAGTACACTTAGATTAAAAAATGAAGCAGTTTAAGATCTTTTTGAAAATTAGTTTCATATAGATAACATATATCTTCCCCAGTAGCCTGGTCAAAAATGCAGATTTGGTTATTGATATTAATTTATAGCTGGTAATTTTTCTCACTTTTTCTAGCCACTGTAATTTTTATGTTGTCACTAAAGTGCCTGCCCAGCACTGTATGTTAAAGACAGTCTCTCATAAACACTAAAAATAGGGACTGTCATCATTTGAAATACAATATTGATGTGGACAAAACATGAGGTTTAATGTTTCTTTCGATGTAAGAATATCGCCAATTTGTTTTTTTTTTTAACCTGTCTGTCCACCTAATATTCAACTAGTTCTTCTGGTAGCTCTTACTGTTCTTTATTACTTCTGTTTGGTTTCATTTCTGTGATTCCTTTATCCCCATTGATGTTTTGTACTAGTTAACTATGATCTAAGTTTAACCAATCATGATTTATTTTCTAGAGTATTTGAATAATGTATAAGTGACCACCCAATTTTAACATTAAATATGTAATCTGGGCACAGGATTTAAAGTGAATTTACATCTAAGTGTAGGGAAACTGCATTACTGTCCCTTTTGAAAGTATGAAACTTAAATATTGAAAATAATCAAACTGGAATGGCAGTATTCTTACCTTCCAACTTCAGTTAGTTGGTTCATGTTGTTATCTGTCAGATGTTTAATAGCAGTTACATTTGTTTATTTGTATCTACTCTATGGTGGAAATGTTAAACATGATAGCTTTTGCTACCAATTCAACCACTAACTTTTAGAGCAGAATGTTCATTTTGGGGGGATTTTGTGCTTCATCTGAGATTAGAATTAATGTCAGAAAATGTTAAGCATGTGCTTATTAAAAAAAAATAAGGTTTCTAATTGTCTTATTACCCTGGTAATTCAAGTGAATTAGAAGTACTTAACTGCAATCTTGAATTATAAAGTTGAGATGTATGTATCACTATCTCAATTTGATGTAAAGTAAATGAGCAGTTACCTGGCGGATTTTTTTTAAACAACTTTAATCCATATTCCCATAACAAACATAGCTTCACCTCAGTATTTACTTTCTTCGTCCATTCAGCAATGCTCCAATAAGGAAATCGTTGGACATAGCTGAGAAGCACTAGATTTTATCTTTTTTATTGATTAGAAAAATAACTTTCTAGGGTCTTTGAATGCTGGATTTCTTTTTTCTCTTTCCCATCTGTGGCAGCTAAAACAAACAAAAAAAATCACTCAGAATATTCAGGTTTACATGTTAGCTCTCTCATAGGGAGTTGTCATACCTCACAGTTCAAAGTGTATTCTATAGATCAGTAACATTATACTGACATGTAATTGCAATTTACTATGCAGCAAAAATGATTCAAGAAAATAACCTACAGTGTCTATTTACCTTTGTATAGGCAATTGCTTAAGTTACTCTGCTTTTAACATTTGTACTTGGATAAAATGCTTATGTATGTATAGGAATGTCACCGTGCAACATGCTGCTAGCCCAGGCACAAAGCATTAAAATTATTTTGTGAAGATTGGTGGTTGTATTAAAACTTGTGCCATTATACCTCAAAAAGATTGAAAAGCTCATTTATACTGTTTTTGCCTCAGAACTTCTTTACTTGGATTGCTGTATTCTGGGTAAAAGTAACCCAGTTTTACTCCCTCAGATTAAGAGTGAATGAACATTGAATGTTGAGAAGCACTTAGGAATATTCTGAAACCGTGTGCTCTCACACACAATTATGGTCAGTAGTCCATGGAAGCCTCAAATACCAACTCAACTATATTTGTAAAGATTAGTTGAGCAAGTAGGGAGGTGGAAGTGAGGGAATTTGTGTCTGAAGAATGGCTCATCCGTAGAACAGCTTTTAGCCTTTAAAAAAAAGTCTTGCAGCCGGGCTCGGTGGCTCAGCCTGTAATCGTGCCTTGGGAAGCTGAGGTGAGTGAATTGCCTGAGCCTATGGGTTCAAGACCCGCCTGGCAACTTGGTGAGACCTCATCTCTACAATAAATCAAAAAATAAGCCGGGCGTGGTAGCGTGCGCCTGTAGTTCCAGCTACTTGGAAGGCTGAGGCAGAAGGATCGCCGGAGCCCAGCAGGTCGAGGCTGCGGTGGCTGGGAGTGGCCACTGCACTCCAGTCTGGGTGACAGAGTGAGACTCCCAACTCAAAAAAAAAGTCTTGCTTTCACTACTATCTTCCACCTCTTAGCCTCTGTGTTTCATCCAATCTAAGAGCCCATCACAAGTACACCACTTTAGATACCACCAAAAGGCAAAATACTGCCAACTAAACTATGACAATCCATCAATAATAAAATGCAGATTTCAGAGATGTTACAGTGTATCTTATCGTTGATGAAATAGAAGTATACAGAGCATAGTCAAAATCACAGCTGCCACCTCATTATACCTTTTCAAAAGCAACCAGTGCTCAAGAACGTGGTGAGTAGCTGGGCGCAGCAGCTCGCACCTGAGAAGGAAGGATCACTCAAGGCCGGGAGTTTGAGGCCAGCCTGGGCAACATGGCAAGACCTCATCTGCAAAAAATTGTTTAAAAAACTAGCAATTCATGGTAGCAACCAGCTCCTCAGGAGGCTGAGAAGGGAGTTGGAAGCTGCAGTGAGCTATAACCCTACTGTGCTCCAGCCTGGACAATGGAGTGACACTCTCTCTTTAGGAAAAAAAAATGGTGTGGTGGCTCAAGCCTGTAATCCCAGTGCTTTGGGATGCCGAAGCAAGAGAATTGCCTGAGCTTAGGAGTTCGAGACCAGCATGGACAATTTGGCGAGATCTTGTCTCAACAATAAATTAAAAAATTAGCCAGGCATGGTGGCTCACTCCTATAGTTCCAGCTACTTGGAAGGCTGAGGCAGAAGGATTGCCTGAGTCCAGCAGGTCGAGGCTGTGGTAGCCATGAGCGTGCCACTGCACTCCAGCTGCAGAGTGAGACTCCAACTCAAAAAAAAAAACAATGTTCATATATTAAGAAATGTTTTATGGAGCATTTTTCCATACCCAAGTTTACTCACAGTATGGCTTAGAAAATCTTAAACAGGCGCAGTGGCTCATGCCTGTAATCCCATCACTGGGAGGCAGAGGTAAGAGGATTGCCTGAGCTCAGGAGTTCAGGACCTAGTCTCTACAATAAATCAAAAATATATATATATATCCAGGCATGGTGGTGCATGCCTGTGGTTCCATCTACTTGGAAGGCTGAGGTGGAGGGATCGCCTGAGCCCAGCAGGTCAAGGCTGCGGTGGCTATGAGGGTGCCACTGCACTCCTGCCTGGGTGACAGACTGACTCAAAAAAAAGAAAAAGTAGATATAACTTTGTTAACTAAAGCTAAATATAGAGCACCATTTTCCTCAATGACACAATTTTTATATGCTATGCCTTATTTCCTATGGGAAAACTAAAGACCTGAGGAATACCATTTAAAGGGATTTACTGAAATACCAACCTTGTAAATAGTTTTACCTCAGTTTGTTCAGTGGTAGGATATTCAAACATTTTATTTTGCCCTTTACCTGGCTTATTTTTTTAACAGGGATTTGCCATAATAAAATTATGAATTTACCTAATAAAGCTACTGTTTGCCAGTATTGCAGTACTCCTGAAGAGACAGAATGAGCTTTGTTGCGGTCACTGGACCGATGAGCTCAGCACAGGCCATAAACAAATCAGTGCATCTGCTATCGGTGAAGGATTTCTACTGTTTTGGAAAGCCAAGTATAGCTAGCTACATGGAGGGAAGTCCAGAAACCAGATGAGGTAGTATGAGTCAAATGGGTGAGAAATATGTGGTCGGTACTTTCCAAGTTTATTTTACAAAGAATACATAAAACTAAAATTTTAGGAATCACCACTTAACAGTTCACTAGAAGACTCAAGAAAAGCACAAGATTCTAACAGAAGCCAGTTCCTCATATAAACAGGTTTAATGTAATATGGAATGCAAAAGATTAGACCATTAAAGCATCAAATTCTTCAACTTCTAAAAATAAATCAAAACTGGCTCGTAACTAGAGTAACAGTACCATCATCATCACATTAAAAAGTTTCCATCAACATTTTACAAATGCAGTACAACACATTTTCAGATACCATATTCCACTCAATTGTGTGATACTCCATTTTTTATAAAAATGTTACTTAGAAGCTTCAGGTACCCATGAAGAGAGAAATTGGGGTAGACATACATATGCCAGCATGTGCTGATTCACTGTTGAAAAGTACCTTAGGCCAGGCACAGTGGCTCCCGCCAGTATTTTGGGAGGCTGAGGCAAGAGGATTGCTTGAGTCTAGGAGTTCAAGAGCAGCCTGAGCAACATAGTGAGACCTCATCTTAAAATATATATATATAGTACCTTAAATGTTCCATTATAATTTATCTTAAACATTTTTGACAATATTTCACGGATAAGATAGGTGGTGTTGGGGCAACCCCTTCGGGTCCCCTCCCACTGTGGGAGCTTCTCTGTCCTATCAATAAATCCTGTTTTCTCACTTAAAAAAAAAAGGTGATACTTTTTAATCTACATACGAAGGGGATCCCCCCCAAAAAAACCAGAGTTATCTTCTGGAGGGCAGATCCTGCTAGGTAAGTATTCTAGGAACCCACTGGCATCAGTGGACCAGCTGGTGTTGCTGTGAGAGACTGGGTTCAGCGTCAATGGCTTTTTGGAGATTTCTTTCAACACGTTTACCCATTTAATGATGGGTGACTTACGGGCATACCTACCCATACCATGCTGAGTGTTCAGCAGTTTTTGACCAAAAACAGTATGATCCCTGTGTCCCATCCCCCTCCCTATTTACCCAATCTTTCCCAGGGTAACTTTTTTTCATTTCCCTGGATAAAAAAGTCCTCAGGGGAAACATTTTGCCAATGTGGAAGAGATGAAACATAAGAATGGCAGCACTAAAAGGCATCAAAATTGATGAGTTCAAAAACTTTTGTGACTGGGTGTCACACCTCTAATCCCAGCACTTTGGGAGGCAGAGGCAGGAGGATTGCCGAAACCCAGGGGTTCAAGACCATCTTGGGCAACTCGGCAAGACATCTCTACAATAAATTAAAAAATTAGCCGGGCATGGTGGAACAGACCTGTAGTTCCAGCTACTCAGAATGCTTGAGGCAGAAGGATTGCCCGAGCCCAGCAGGTCAAGGCTATGGTAGCCATAAGCATGCCACTGCACTCTAGTCTGGGTGACAGTAAGACTCTGATTAAAAAAAAAACAAAAAACTGTTTTGAGCAGGGGAAAAAGCATCTCGATAAGTACTGCATCAAACGGGGTACTTTGAAGGTGCCTGGAGTTGAAACATGTAAGAATAAATACACAATTTTTTATAAATAAATTCTAGTTTGTTTTTGGTCCCCCTTGTAGAACTATATAAGCTATTAGTAAAACATCTGAATTGTTTTACTTTGAATCTTGTCACATTTTATAAGTTAACTTTCATTACTTCTTTACCAGGCTGGCCAGGTTGTCTGCCCATATTAGGATCAACGAATGTGGGAATGCACTATGTTTCGCTGTTAATGTATCCAACTTGACTTAATATGGGGGAGATGATATTCCCCTTTAGATGTTTTTTAGACATGTCTCCTTAAAACAAAGGTTTAATTTTATGCATATAAGAACAGCTTTATTTGGTGTATACTTTTTTAAATGAGCAGCACAGCTAGCAGACATATAACTCCTTACTATCTATACTCTTGACTACCAAGAAATGAAGCCAAACTTTAGAAAAATACAATGCAAGAAAAAATTCAAGTTAAAAATATATTCCTTTGGTTAAAAATCATCCCCTTTATAATATTCATTTGTAATCTAAATTCACAGCATGTCCCACTGCCCAAAGTAATCTTCTAAATGTCATTATACTTGTAGTATTACAATGTCTTCTTTAGTCCAGTATTTAAGGAGGTCACTGGGTTGTAGTGACAAAATATTTTAACTCTAGGAAGAGTACAGCCTGTGGCATCAGCTCCTTTGACAACTGTCTTTCTTAAAAGATTTTTACTTTAGAAACCTCCGGCACATGTAATTTTCTTCAGATACAGCATATCCAAACTTTTTATAGAAACCAACATTTTGTGGTAGACATTCAAGGGTAATCTTATAACAGTTCAGTTTCTTGCTTAGCAAAGTAAGAGTTGATAATAATCTGAAATTTAGAAAGAGGGGAGTGTGACACATTAATAAAAATGGATTTTAGTAACACTATAATTGTTCTGTAAAACAAAACTTTTTAAAATTAGCAGTACGTTTCAAGCACAGTCTATCCCATTACATTCATTAAATATTCCAATTGTGAGGTGCTAAGCATTTAAATCACCAAAGCATTTCTATTTAGTTTCATATATACTTTTATCTAGTACTCTCAAGACCACGAATAAACAGGACAAATATTAAGCCCACCCTAAACCCTCTTTAAATTTTAAGATTCATGTTAGCACTAAAGACTCAACCTTGGGGCAATCCCTTTGGGTCCCCTCCTACTGTGGATGCTTTTCTGTCCTCTCAATAAATTCTGCTTTCTCATTTAAAAAAAAAAAAAAAGACTATCAAACCTTTAGAAAATTATTTTGTAAAAGGTCTTTATTGTAAATTTATTTAAACAACTAGGAGTAGTGAATATTTCCCACATAAATGGGTACATAATAGCTCTGTTCTTTAGTCATTTTTAAAGCTATTTCCATATTTGTGAAAGCATATCAGAATAACTCAAGACTGGCCTAATTACAAAAAGTTCCACATCTTTATAAATCCTTAAAGAATCAAAACCCAATATAAAAATGTGCTGCTAACTGCCTAGCAGGATAAAAACTTAAAGGATCTACACAAATTTGGAGGGTGTTCCCATGACTTAAAAATCATGTCTTTGAAACCAAAGATCTTAAATGAATTTACAAAATTAGAAGAGGTCTAAGGCCTAGGGACAACAACAGTAGGGGCTGAGCTGTATTGTTCACTGATATATTCTAGAACAGCAGCTGGCACACAGCAGGTGCTTACTAGTCATTAAGTGAATTTCTTCAAACTCAGAAGAGACATAAAAAGCAAGTTCCTATATAATAGGCAATAACCGGATGCAACTTGTTTTATTTTTTTGAATCGGAGTCTGACTCCGTCGCCCAGACTGGAGTGCAGTGGCATGCTCACAGCCACCACAGTCTTGACCCACTGGGCTCAGGCAATCCTTCCGCCTCAGCCATCCAAGTAGCTGGAACTACAGACATGCACCACCATGCCCGGCTTATTTTTTTGTTTATTATAGAGGCAAGGTCTTGCCAAGTTACCCAGGCTGGTCTCGAACCCGTGGGCTCAGGCAATCCTCTCGCCTCAGCCTCCCAAAGAGCTGGAATTATAGGCTTGAGCCACTGCACCAGGCCTACACTTATTTTAAAAGATGTAGGTAAACGTATAGAGGATTACATAGTGATGGCTGTCTTGGTGTATCTACAATTTATGAGATGAAATCACAGAATATCCTATAGTAACTAAATATTTCCTTTGTTTTTGCCTATGACAGAGAAGCTGGGGCAAATCACCTGACTAACCCAAAAGTTTGTTTCCTGCTAGCATGAGAAAACTACTATTCAAAGTTAATAATTTGGCCGGGCTCAGTGGCTCAGTCTATAATCCCGCACTTTGGGAGGCCAAGGTGAGTGATTGCCTGAGCCCATGGGTTTGAGACCCGCCTGGGCAACTTGGCCAGACCTCATCTCTACAACAAATCAAAAATTAGCCGAGCGTGGGAGCGCGCGCCTGTACTTCCAGCTACTTGGAAGGCTGAGGCGGAAGGATCGCCGGAGCCCATAGGCCGAGGCTGCGGTGGCCGGGAGTGGCCACAAAAGTTAATAATTTAAAGGTGTAACTGTCTGTAAAGAGTACACTTGCAGCTTTCACACTTGGAGGCAAAACTAGTAGCAATACTTTATTCACGTAATTCAGTCTAAGCTATTAGAGAGCTGTTTCAAAATGAATGATGCCCCCGAAGAACTTAAAATGAAATCCTAAAAACAAGTCTCTTGGCAAGAAACCCAACTAAGACAAAATGTGTCCAGAGTTACCTTGTTTGTCTACTTACAGTTTGCCAAGCTGCTTTCCTCTGCATTCATCACTAACCACAACATCTTCTACTCTTCCTCTCTGGAAATATTGACAATGTTTAAAGGACTAAGCATCCAGCTTTGTTTCTAGCTAAAACAAACGAGTTAGTAAGAATTTACTGATTAAAAGAAATAAAGAGGGCTGGGTGCAGTGGCTCACGCCTGTAATTCCAGCACTTTGTGAGGCAGAGGTGCGAGGAGTGTCTGAGCCCAGGGGTTCAAGACCAGCCTGGGCAATTTGGCAAGACCTCATCTCTTAAAAAAAAATAAGTATATTTTGTAAATTTGAACTTGACAAAAAACAAAATGCAAAAAAGTAGTTTTTACTTATGTCTGATCTTGTTTTGGCTATGTTCCCAACTACCCACCCCCACCCCATTGTCTTTTTATTTTTTTGAGTTGGAGTCTGTCACCCTGTCACCCAGGCTGGAGTGCAGTGGCATGCTCACGGCCACGACAGCCTTGACCTGCTGGGCTCAGGTGATCCTCCCACCTCAGCCTTTCAAGTAGCTGGAACCACAGGTATGCGCCACCGTGCCTGGCTCTTCTTCTTTCTTTATTGTAGCGACGAGGTCTGACCATGTTTTCAGGCTGGTCTCGAAGCCCTGACCTCAGGCAATCCTGTTACCTCTGTCTCCCAAGGTCACCGCACGTGACCCTATCCCATAATCTTAAAGCAAATATCAGAATCCACATACCAAATGTAACCTTGTCATGAACACAGTATATCCATCATTCTACTCCTTGCTTAAAGGAATTTCAGACATCCAAACGTTTAGAACAGAATATAGTATTCTAAACCCTTTCTGAAAACAAATTTGTGCTAATGCAGTAATTGGGAAAAAATAACATTAGGGATTCTATACATTACTGCTAAATTGCATGATGCCAACCTGGTTTTTCTATGATTATACTAAATCTAAGACCTTATAGAACAATTTTAGCAAACCATCAATACTGTTAATAGATTTTCTTATAACGCTCAGAACACACTGGGAAAATTTGTTACTAAGGGATTTCTCAGAAGCAATGAAAAGCAGTGAGAAAAGAGATTTGCCTAGTGGAAAATTTTTAAAGTCAGTTTTGCTAGAAAACACCTGTCCATTTTACTCATAAGCATTAATGTGAGCACATACCTTAGCACAGGAATGGATGAATTTATGTTCTATTATCAGAGTTGCCGTAGCAACAATCTGTCCTAAAGTCACATCTTCTACAACAGTAACATAATAATCCCCAGATTTCTTCATATGCTCAAAAGATTCTGTGGAAAGTGGAAAACAAAGTGTTATATAGTACACATTCAACTTTGTCAGGTACCAGAAAAATACTAGGATTAGCTGACTTAATAATTGAGATTTAAAGCTATTTTACCTTAGTAATTCACCTTCCATTTCTAAAGAAAACATTACCAAGTAGTTGAAATCTCAGCAATCAGTATCAATTGGGATATAGTCTATACATATATCTTGTTGCAGCTCTACTCACAATAGCAAAAACATGGAACCAACCATCCTGCCCATGGAAGCTGGACTGAATTTTAAAAATGTGGTGCATGTACACAATGGAATATTATGCAGCCATAAAGAAGGACAAACATGGACCTTGCAGCAACTTGGATGGATTTAGAGTCTATCATACTCAGTGATCTATCACAGAAACAACAGAGTATTTCATACGTTGTCACTCATAAGCGGACCTTGAACACCTATCATAATACTATAAGAAAGGGATTGGCAGTAGTGAGAAACTGCCAGGGGAGGGGGGGTAGGATTGGCATTGAGGGAAACTGCCAGGGGAGAGAAGGGCATATCTTATCAGCAAGGGTACCCGCATAATGAACATTGGCCTACTTAACCCTGAATTGTACCCCACATCTTTAAGCTAAAATTAAAAATAAAATAAAATACTGGCTAACAAAATAAAGAATATAGCTATAGCTATTTTAAATGAACAACACTTACAAGTAAATTGTAATTGTTACCATTTGTATGACTAATAAAACTTCAATTTCTTTATTATTTACTTTAAATAGATTTACTTAACTTTTAACAAGTGCTCAATTCTGTAATTTTTACTTTTTTGGTTTCAAAATATTTTAACAAAATACTTTTCAATTTTCCCTTTGTGATTGCAAATCTTTCATGATTACATGACTTGCTCTTTTAGAAAAAGAATAATTGCTTTTGTTTGCTTTGAAAGTACCTTGCAAAGGAGGTGAAAAATTTCTTGCCAAATCCAGATAATTTTTCCAATTTTACTTATACTCCGTTTTACTCATAAGCATTAATGTGAGCTCATACCTTAGCAACTGTCATAGCCAACAGGAACAAAGATATTTCCCCTTCAAATTTATTTTTAGTTCGTACATTGCTGAAATGACATGGTTTCTCATCTAATCTGATACGCCACAAAGAAGAATTAGGAATTAAAAACAGCCTAACAGTCTCTCATATCACTTATTTCCACGGTCTCATTCTAGAGAGGGATTCACATGGCAAAAGAAATAAATTCAATGAAAGAAGACTATGAGAATGATGGCCTTCATTCTCAAAAGGGTCACACACAGTATAAAACAAAATCACCCATGAAAGGAAGTGAAGAATTACAGAAAACAGGAAAAGGCTGTGTTGGAGTGCTGGGTGGAGTTCAGAAGGCTTCATCCCTTTCAGCAGTAACTACCTGTGATCTTGGGTAAGTCTCTGGATCTCTCTGGATTTCCATTTTTCATATGTCTAAAAAAGCAGAGTTGGACTAACTCTAAGATACCTGCTAATCTTAAAATTAAATGCAAATGAACCAAAAAATAAATTTAAGACATATGCTCTTAGTTTTGACTTGGTGATTAAATTTCTGTGAGCAGCCTAACCATGTGAAAGGAAATTAAAATTAACAGTTAAAAAACCTGAGACTCTCTAGGGTGTCCGCATAGGCCCCAGGCTATGGTAATTACTGAAAGGTAGGCAGGTACCTGTTACAATTGGATTCTAGAACAACTCAGCCACATTAAACATTTAAATAAGAAGACAGCTAATTTGTTACCTGAATAACTTTCAACTATTTGAACACAAACACAAGTAGACACCAAACAGAGCTCTAGACCAAAAAACACATTTCCACTTCTTTTCATTCAGGAAAAACGAGGCTTTAGTACTTACTCATGAATTGTTCAGGGTTGACAACTCCAGTCTCCGTCAGCTGACCCAGTACCTTAAAAAAACCTAGTTTTGAAAAACATTTCAAGTTTGAGAAGAGAAAAAGGAAAACAGAATATGAAAAGATGTACTATGTTAAGCTCGTGGGATTATGGGCAATTATTTTTTCAGAATTTCCCATAATCACTACACACAATAAAGAATAATGGGTCTTACCAATGCTTTTGCCTGCATAAGATGTTTGGAATAGTGCTGACCTTACTATCCAATATTTCTAGAACCAGCACATATATTTTCCAGTGTAATTTGCAGTAAGTAATTTGCATTCAATGCAAATATGCCAAATTTTCCCAATTATGTGATTTAGTTTTACTTAAAAGTGGAAAAGTCTATGACCAAACATGGTATTTGTAAAATAAAATATAAATTATATAACATGGTTGAAACTGAAATTTTTTAAATTCCTAGTTAATTTCATTAATGTTATGTAATATTCATGTCAACATTACACTTGAACACTGAGAATCTTAACTTTTCTATACTCAATAATTTCTTTGGCCAAGATTATTTCCTTCAGACTTTCTACCAAAAAGAAAACTGTGAAAAGCACAATATTGACTTTTAATTACCAAATTTAAGGAAATTATTTTGGAGAACTTTGATATTAAAAAAAAAAAAAAAAGATCAGGTATGGTGGCTCACACCTGGAATTCCAGCACACTGGGAGGCCGAGGTGGGAGGACTGCTTGCACCTAAGAGTTCAAGACCAGCCTGGGCAACATAGCAAGACTGCCACTAGAAAAAATAAAAAAATTAGCCAGGCATGGTGGCACGTGCCTGTGGTCCCAGCTAATCAGGAAGTTAAAGGCAGGAGAATTGCTTGAGCCCAGGAGGACAAGGCTGTGGTAAGCCACAATCTTGCCACTACACTCCAGCCTGGGTGGCATAGTAAGAACCCAACTCAAAAAAAAGAAATAGATATAGAATAACCCCTTTGATTTATCCAAGGAAAATTATCTCCACCCTCATTCCCAATTCAGCTTCTTAGAGCAGATTTTTCCTCATGTTGTCATTCTACATGACAGTTTCACCTTTGTTTATGAGAAAGTCTTTTGTCTTAATTAGGAAGGAATGGTGTTGTCTTTAAGTCACTTTAAATATTTAACAATAATATTTGATCTTAACCATGACATACACACATTAGTATTGAATGTCCCAGTAACTTTATACATTAAGTACAAAAAGTAGTTCAATAGTCTAATATTTTTAAAAAAGTTATCAGCATCATGTTTATGGAGAAAATGTAAGGCTAATTATAATTCTCATCAGGATTGGTAAACTTAGTCCATACCTCTATTTAAGTCAGCAGTACACAGAGGCCTCAAAACCAAGCCTTCTCCAGGATGTGTTGGGGAAATGGCTGGAGAAAAAGTAGCAGTGTTCTGACTCCAGTCCACTTCTTTGAGTAGACTTGGATCAAACAAAGGAGTTTCATCAGGTTTCATCTTTCCAGTGAGATCTAAAATAAAATTTTCAGTGTTAAGACATTTTATGTAACAGAAGGAAAGTCATGATTGGTGAGGAAGTTAATTTCCTAATATAAATTAATACAATTAGAAGCATTCTTTAGCAGACATGCAAGATATTGTACTTCAGCCTATCCTAACAGCAAACGCTACAACCAGAGATCTATAGCAAAGTCATGGGTTATTAAATAAGTGGCTAAATTAGGAAGTTTTAAACTTTAAAACCCTTTTTTAAATTGGGTCTTTAAAAACAAACTTTCCTGTGGGCTGGTGCTACCAGTGTAGCACTGTGAATAGATGACTCTTCATGGGCTGTTACATTTTTTAGATTATGTTCTTGGATTTTATTTTTGAAATAATTTGTTAGTCTTACTTGCCACTAAAGGTTTTCTAAAAGTCTATAAGTTTCTTAGCTGCATCTAAGCAGTTTAAGAATAGCCAGTGTTAGGCCAGGTGTGGTGGCTCATGCCTGTAA
Organism: Carlito syrichta; assembly: GCF_000164805.1. NCBI lineage: Eukaryota > Metazoa > Chordata > Mammalia > Primates > Tarsiidae > Carlito > Carlito syrichta. The sequence goes on from NW_007259800.1 coordinate 150,757, forward strand.
TCCCAGCACTTTGGAAGGCTGAGGTGAGAGGACTGCTTGAGCCCACAGGTTTGAGACCAGCCTGGGCAACTTGGCGAGACCTCATCTCTACAAGAAATCAAAAAATTAGTCGGGCATGGTGGCACGCACCTGTAGCTCCAGCTACTTGGAAGGCTGAGGTGGAAGGATCGCCTGAGTCCAGCAGGTTGAGGCCACAGTAGCCATGAGCATGCCACTGCACTCCAGCCTAGACAACAGACTGAGACTACAACTCAAAAAAAAAAAGGAATAGCCGATGTTGGCCCGGGCGTGGTGTCTCACACCTGTTCCCAGCACTTTGGGAGGTGAAGGTGAGAGGACTGCCTGAGCTTAGGGGTTCAAGATCAGCCTTGGCAACTTGGCGAGACCTCATCTCTACAATAAATCAAAAAATTAGCAGGCCATGGTGGCGAACACCTATGGTTCCAGCTACTTGGAAGGCTGAAGCAGAAGGATCTCCTGAGACCAGCAGGTCAAGTCTGTGGTGGCCATGAGTGTGTCACTGCACTCCAGCCTGGATGACAGAATGAGGCTCCAACTCAAAAAAAAAACAAAAACTAGGCCAGGTACGGTGGCTCAAGCCTGTAATTCCAGCACTTTGGGAGGCCAAGGTGAGAGGATTGCCTGAGCTAGGGTTCAAGACCAGCCTGGGCAACTTGGTGAGACCGCGTCTCTACAATAAATTAAAAAATTAGCCCAGCATGGTAGCATGCGCCTGTGGTTCCAGCTACTTGAAAGGCTGAGGCAGAAGGATTGCCTGAACCCAGCAAGTTGAGGCTGCGGTGGCCGTGAGCATACTATGGTGACCATGAACATGCCACGGCACTCCAGCCTGAGCGATAGAGTGAGACTCCTACTCAAAAAAAAGCCAGTGTTGCCGGCATGGTGGCTCATGCTTGTAATCCCATCTACTCGGGAGGCTGAGACAGCAGAACCACTTGAGTGATTGCAGTCAGTTGGGATCGTGCCACCGTACTCCCAACTGGGCAACAAAGTGAGACCCTGTCACACACACATACAAACATACAATTTTTTAGTTTACTTAATACAATTAATTAGAGAAGTAATGATAGGAAGGATGAAAAATTATATAAAAGCATAAAGCTGGGCAGAGACTTCTGTGGAGCACAGAGCTGCTGCAAGATACTCCTCACCTGAAATACTTGAGGGCTGTTTCAGATTTTGGATTTTTTTCAGATTTTGGAGTAACTACATATAAATAATGAGGTATCTTAGAGATGGGACCCAAGTCTAATCATAAAATTCATTTGCTTCATAAACTTTTACCTTATATATACAGCCTGAAGGTGGGGGGGGCTGGGGTTTTTTTTTTGAGTCAGTCTCACTGTCACCCAGGCAGAGTGCAAGAGCATGCTCACGTCCACTCCAGCCTCAACCCGCTGGGCTCAGGTGATCCTTCTGCCTCAGCCTTCCAAGTAGCTGGAACGAGGGGCATACACCACCATGCCCAGCTGATTGTTTTATTGTGGAGACAAGGTCTAACCATATTGCCCAGACTGGTCTCCAACCCGCGGGCTCAGGCAACCCTCTCGCCTCCGCCTCCCAAAGTGCTTGGATTACTGGCATGAGTCACTGTGCCCATCTTATATATTATTTTTAATGATTTTGTGGATGAAACAAAGTTTCAGGTATGATATTGTCCACATGTGATCTCATATCAGCTCTCAACAGCTTTGAATTTCATTTTGGATTTCAGATTTTCAGATCTGGGATCCAAAAATCAGCCTCCAACTCTGATTTCCACTTCTATTCCCAGTGAAAGAAACTATATTTTAATGATAGAAGAATCTGCCCAGTAACATAACTCTCAATTGTTACCTAAATTTTATAAGTCACCATATATGCTTTACGGCAAACAGTCTTAACTTTTCCTTACAGGTGGATTTATTCCTGCCTCTGTAATTCTAGGTAACTATATAAGTAATGTTGCAGCGTAGTATAAGCTTTGAGAAGGTAGTGTGCTTGAATAATAGGAGTTAACACTTGCTAAGCACTTACATGTACCAGGCACTGTTCAAAGAGCTTTACTAATTCATTCACTTCAACAATCCTACAGGGCAGATGTGATTATTTCCTTCATTTTAATAGATGAGGAAATGCAGGCAGAGATGTTGAGTAACTTGCCCAAGGTCATACAATTAGTGGAGCCAGGATTGAAACCTAGGCATGGGGAGAGCATGAGCTCTGGAGTCAGACCTGGTGTTCAAATGTCAACTGGAGATCTTGGCTAAGATAATTAAGCTCTTAGAATGTTGTTTCCTTATTCGTAAAAGGGAAATGAAATTACTGGAAGGATGAAATGAATTACTGTATATGCAAGCAAGCACTGAACAGTGTCTGGCATCCTGCAAGTACACAAGATATAGTCAATACATTCTTTTTCCTTTTTTCATCTGTAAATTAAATCATGCATCAAGCACTGTGCTGGGTGCAGGGACTACAAAAAGAATGGCAGGTTCTCTCTTACATTAACGTTAAAGCAAAAATTAACATTCTTGGATAGGAAAGAATAAAAACAAAGTTTATTACATAGACTACTGAGGATTTTCCTCCCTCAAAAAGGATTCAGTCCAAATTATGCTGCAAACACTATGCCTAATTTTTGGTAATATTAAAGAAAGAATATAAATTATAACAATTAAAACAATCGTATCACATTTACCAAGCTTACCACCCACTTAAAGCAGGTTTTTAATAGGCTATTTTCAGTCCATGCGTTTGAGTGTTTGTCCCTGATCACTGGGCTCACGAGGCTTTTGTCTGTAATTTCACCTGAACGGTAACAACATTGTTGTTTTTAAATATGCAGATCGACATTTATCAATAAGGCAATATGTGTACATTAAATGCAGAAGCTAGAAAGTATTAAGTTCCTCAAGGCTACACACTATTTAACACTTTGATCATGCTACTTAATATATCGTCGTATATACAAAGTTTAAAGAAGGCTCAAATGGGAATGAACATTAACAAAATTTAAAGATGAACTAGATTCCTTTTTCCTAAACAGTTATTTGAGTTTACAATAAAAATGTAATCTGGAATACACGAAAACTAATGCTAATCATTTTCATGAGAAAGACAGGGGAGAAGTACACCAGAGAAGAATTAGGATTATGAAAACTTTAATGAATTTTAACCAGTTAAATACTAATATTTTGCTGTACTTCTCTTTAACCAGATGGTCCTATTCCATGAATGATCATAAAAATTAATAATACTGGCTAACATCTATTGAATACATTTGGTAACTCTTCTTTTTTTTTTTTTTTTTTTTTTTTTTTTTTAGCAGTGACCGCTCCCGGCCACCGCAGCCTCGACCTGCTGGGCTCTGGCGATCCTTCCGCCTCAGCCTTCCCAGTAGCTGGAACTACAGGCGCGCACTACCACGCCTGGCTAATTTTTTTATTTACTGTAGAGATGAGGTCTCGCCAAGTTGCCCAGGTGGGTCTCGAACCCACGGGCTCAGGCACATTTGTTAACTCTTAAAAACAGAATAAACGATGTGTCACTGTTATCCCAATTTCACTGACTAGGAAGCAGGCACAGTAACTTGCTCAAAGCGACAGTGCTACTAAGGAACAGAGCTAGGACTCAACAAGGAGCAACAGGGCCCACTTCACAGGCCCTGCGCTTAGTTTACTAATACTCTGCTGCCAGTTTTGAAATTCTTAAATCAATTTTTAACAAAAGAGCCCTGTATTTTAATTTAGATCAACACAAGTTACGCAGTCAGTCCTGCCGGGCAGGATGACTTCAGATTCTGTTCTTAGCTGTGACACTGAAGGTGCCCTGGAGTAGGTGAATTCCCTGTTTTACTGTCGTGTAAGGATTAAAAATGTTAAGTCACAAGCGGCACACAGAACGGCTATCTGGAAAATAGGAACATATTAAGCAAAGCCTTCTAGACAGAAATCTATTAGTCAGGCAATCAAATCACCTCAAATGGATGTATGTATGAGCTATTTTATCAAACAGAACCACACTTAAGGCTCATTTCATCTCGCTCTGTCCTCAAATAGTAAAATTCCGCTGGTACCAACTAACGCGCTGAGCAAGGCAGAGCAAGATCTGACGACACCAAACTCCAGAGGGATTGAGAAAAGGACGGAACTAGTGATTTGATTTGGTTTACAAAAGAAATATCATATCGTCTCAAGGCACCCAGATTCTGCAAAACCGGGGAATTTCTGCAAATAAAGGTGCACAGTCATTTGAAGCCAAATCTCGTCATTATTATTAGGTCTTATTTTGAAGTTTTTAGATTGAAAGATAAGCCCCAACTCTCCCTAAGCATTCCTCAAGAGCCTTTTCCGTTCGACAGCTGACGGGAAGGCACTCAGAAGGCCCAAGTCCGCCCAGCCCAGCCTGCAGACCGGTGAACTAGCGGCGGATCAGGGAGCACCCCGAGGCCGCATTTCGGAAAACCCACATCAAAAAGGTCCCCGCAACGCCACGAGCGAGATCGCAAAAGCCATACTCCAGGTTCAGTTCACTCTCACGTGAGGTTTCACTGAGCTGAGTATTTTCCGGACACAATTTCAACGAGGGTTGGAACCCCGGCACGCAGCGGAGAGCCGCAAGGGACAGACGCGGGCAGGGACCCGGGGAGGCCGGCACGCGGGCGGGAGGCGCGCCCAAGGCCACGGGCTCCTGGCTGCGGGGGACGGAGGCCCGGCGCGTGCACCTTGCAGCGAGCTCAACGGCGACTCGGCGACTCGTGGGAGTCGAAGCCCGTTTCCTTCGCGGATGATCTCCAC
>NW_007259800.1:156630-185007 GCF_000164805.1 Carlito syrichta
GGCGGCGGCGGCGCCGAGACCCGGATCCTTCCGCCCTCCGGCCTTCGCCGTCGCGTCCGATCTGGGTGTTCCGCAGACAGGTCTTCCTGGGGTTCGGCCAAGCAGCGTAAGTGGTGTCGAGGGTGGGCCTCGCTGGCTCCCTGAGAGCGAAGGCTCGGCTCTTCCCTCCCAGCCCCTCGCGACCCCGGCCCTCGGCCTTCCGCCGGGGAGGGGGGACCTCCCGGAGCCGCTCCCGCCTCGGGGCGCTGAGCGCTGGGCCCTGCCTTCTCCTCCGGGACGGTTCGCAGTCCCCTCCCTTGAGCCTTTTAGGATGCCCGTGGGCCGAGGACTGTGGTCCTCGACTACCGTCCTTTCGCTTCCCGGAAGATAGTTGGTGCTTGAGCGTGTTCGGCCTCACGCCCAGAAGAGGTGCTGCCGGAACCCCAGATGGCGGAGGGCACGGGGGAGGGGTGGCGAGGCCGGGGTGCTGCGGGACGGCGCCCACCGCAGAGAATCGCCTGGCTTGGATGTCACCGTTGCAGAGGCTGGGAAACCTGGGTCAGGAGGAGAAAAGCGACTTTCCACCAAGTCCCATTTCCAAAGTGTCTTACCTAAGTGGCACTTGTCCCCATTTTACAGATTAAGGAACAGAGGTGGCTGGGCGCGGTGGCTCACGCCTGTAAACCAGCACTTTGGGAGCCTGAGGCGAAAGGATTGCCGGGGCTCACAGGTCCGAGACCAGCCTGGGCAACTTGGCGAGCCCTCGTCTCAACAATAAACCAAAAAACTAGTCAGGTGTGGTGGTGCGTGCCGGCAGTTCTACCTGCTTGGAAGGCTGAGGCGGGGGGATCACCTGAGCCCAGCAGGTGGAGGCTGCGGTAGCCGTGAGCGTGCCCCTGCACTCCAGCCTAGGCGACAGAGAGGACTCCCTCTCAAAAATAAAAAAAAGGAAACAGAGGTTCAGAAATGTTAAATAATTTATGAAGGTCACATAGCTAGTAGCTCCCTTTCCTTGCCTTATACCATAATTTTCAATTTATTGAAACTGCAAAGCATTTTATTCTCCAACAACAGTGTTCAAAGAATTAACACCATAGATCGTCTACTAGAAATTATATTTTCGGCTAACCTTTGTGAGATTTAAATTTTGGTTAACTCCTTTATTGATTTATGCATTCCTACAACTTCAAACATCACTGAGCTGATGGCATGCACATCTGTATCACTATTTTTGCCTTCCATACCTGCAAAAGACTACATAAGGCACAAACCAGATGTGGTAGCATGCACCCTGAAGTCCTAGCTTCTCCAGAGTCTGAGGCAGGAGAATGTCTTAAGCTGAGAAGTTTGAATCCAGCCTGGGCCTGAGCAACATAGCAAGACCCAATCTCCAAAAGGGGGGGAAAAAATATATATATATATATATATAGCATAAATAAATGTAAACACTCATGTACACACCACTGATAAACATATAGCTCTGTTTTTCTTATCAGACTTCTGGCCAAATGTTTTCAGTGAATTTCTCCTATACAGCATCCTGTATGTTTTATAAATTAACCAATTTATTTCATACATATCTCCCTCTTAATGTTTGCACAAAAATTAGATCTAACAACCTACGTCTAATTAAGTGTAAAAGATATCTTTTACTAGTTATCAAAAGTTCCACTTGTATACCTAATCCTGAATTGTACCCCACATCTTTTTTTAAAAGAAGTTCCAGGTGGTAAGCAAGCATGTATTATAGCTTTAAATTGGCCACATTGTTTCTTTCTTAGTGGTATATAGGAATATATATATATATATATATATATATATATATAGGAATAGCTTGGTTAGATGCCCACCCAGAATACTTACCATCACATGTGTTCCTCAACTTACTTGTGTCATACAGTGGGTGTGTCTAAGATTTGTTGAGCTATGTTATGTACATACCTTAAAGTAATAATTATCTGTTATGATTTGAATATCTCCTCCAAAACTCATGGTGATATTTAATTGCCATTTTAACAGTGGGACCTTTAAGAGATGAATAGATTGTGAGGGCATAAGGGATTAACGGGGCCGTTAATGTGGGTGTGGGTTCCTGATAAGAAAGAATGAGTTCAGCTCAGCCCCGCCCTCTCTTACTCTCTCTCATACCACTCCTTGCCATGGGATGCCTTCAGCCATGGGATGACCCTCACCAGATACTGGTGCCATGTTCTTGGACTTCCTGGCCTCCAGAACTGTGAGCCAAATAAACTTCTATTGATTATAAACTACCCAGTCTGTATATTCTGTTACAGCAGCAGAAAATAGACTAAGACTCTCTCTAAACAAATTATTTCATCTGAGTACTATGACGTAAGGTGGGCCCTATTATTTCCATAAGGTAAGTGAAAATAAAGTTAATTTTCCTTTTCTTATGGGTGAGGCTTATGCTTTGTTTCATAGACATTTGAACTTAAGAACTTAATAAAATATTTCAGCAACTTGTGTTCTATAACATAATAAAAGCATTTTCATCCTTGAGTAGATCATGTTACATAATGACTTTTTTTAAAAATGTGATGTTATAAACGAATGATGGTAGTTAAGCATAGGGATATTTATGTGTAGAGTTAGGGGATACCAGGAAGACAGGATTTCCTGGAAAGGAAGCAAAAGTGCAATATTGAATTCCCAAAATGGGGATTTGGATCTTGGGAGAACTCTCAGAGTCAAAGTGCTTTTATGGTTATTATCACATTATGATATTTATTGTTTAGTCCTTTAAAAATGGCTTGGACTTCTGGGCCTTCAAAGTATATAGCTGCCAGTGGCAACTATTTGATAATCAGGTTCTTGCTTCCAAACAAAAGAAACCAGCTCTGGAGAGATACATAGTTGGCTTTCAGAATCAATGGGAAGACCCAAGAACCAGGCTCAGAAAATGATAGAGGCCAGGAGGGTGCAGGCAGCCAAGAACACAGCCAAGGTCGTGCTACAGAAATAGCTTTGTTAGATGCCAGCCCAGAATACTCACTATCACATGTGTCCCTCAACTTACCATGAGGTTACATCCTGATGAACCCATCATAAGTCAACAAAAATGCATTTAATGCTGGCAACAGAGCAGTCTTTGCTTAAAATGGCTTGATTTAGGATGTTTTGACTTTACAACGGTGAGAGCAATGAGCATTTGTAAAAACTAACCCCATCAAAAGTCATAGGGAACTACTAAACTTATAATGTGGCTGTGTCCTGGTAAACCCATCATGAAGTCGAAAGTTGGAAGCCTACCATCTGGGTCTGAAACAACCAATATTTTAGCCTTCTGTGAAAAGTCATACAATATTGAATTCCCAAAATAGAGATTTGGATCCTGGGAAGCCAGAAAAACTACATATATACTTGATTATTATACCATATTGTTAAGCCATATATATTCTGTTTAATATCATTGAATATGTAGAACATGTAAAATATATATTTAATAAAGATATTTTTAGCAAATATATATTTAATAAAGATAGTTTTAGCTGTAAGGAATTGTACTGTTATTTATTTTCTTTTAATGAGATATATTAAGTGTGAGAAAAAAATTTTTTTTAATCCCCAGAACTACAGTATTCAATCTGCTGTGAGCATGGCCATTTTATTAACTCCTTCCTTGCCAATAATAATAAAACAAACTATAGTATTTTCTCCCCAGAAGCCAAAATCCAATTTTATTGTGCATATACAGTAGTACACTTCACCTTACTGGCTGGGATGTACATTTACTATACATTTTACTATAGGTGGTAAAAAAGTCATTTTCAGAAAATCCTTGATTACATCAAGCTTCAGTGATCACTTGTCTTCCATCTTTGAATTCATAGCCTTTAAGTATCTAACGGATAGTTTATCTATGTATTTGTTTATTCCTTACTACAAAGGTAATGGATGATTGCTCATAAACTTGAAGCATTACAGAAACATAGAACAAAGAGTGATTGGTCCCTATATTTCTGCCCTCAGGGATAACCACTGTTAACAGCTTGATTGGGTTTCGTTTTCAGCCCTTCCATTTAGCTGGCCGTCTTGGACAAATTATTTGTCATCACGCTGCATCAGTTGCCTCACCCCAGTACAGTAGTACTGGCTTACAGGGTTTTGTGAGGGTCTGATAAAATAGTATGTGTTAAGTGTTCAGCATAATTCCTGGCATACAGTATGTGCCTAATAAATGCTAGTATGTGTACATGTATTTGTATATAGTCAGGATAGATTATGTAGCAGCAACAGCCCCCAAAATCTCAGTGGCTTAACAACAAAAGTTTGTCTCTTGCTATGTGGACTGCATGTCATAGAGATTGGCAGGACAGATTCTCCAAGTAATAACTCAGGGACCCAGGCTAATGGTGGTTCCACCCTCTTGCCATCAAACACCAGAATTCATGACATCTTTAGTAACCATAGCAATAACAAGAGACTAGAAAATCACACATGGGCTTTTTTCTGCCTCAGGCCGTAACTGACTACTTCACTTCCACTCACAATTTATTGCCCATAATTAGGATCTAGAATACTGCCTAACTATAGGGTACTATGGAGTGCAGAGTATTTGGTGAGTGCTTTTACCTCTGTCACCATCCCAGCATGGTATAAGATTGTCCAAATTGTTATAATTTTTTTTTCTATTTTTTTAACAACATACTGTGGACATCCCCGCATATCAGTACATATTCATTCACTCATTGACTGCTAAGCCTTTCTATGTATCAGGCATTGTTCTAAGTACTGGGATATATCAAAGAAGAAAGCATTTTGTAATCCTTGCCTTTGTGAGTTTATTGGATTGTAAACAGATTAGAAATAAGATGTTTTAAAAATTATAACACATTAGATGGTGACAAAAGTTATAGGGAAAAATAAGAAAGAAGAGGTAGAGGGAGTGTTGGAGAGTATTTCTAAATAGAGTGGTCACAGAAGGCCTCTCTGAGCTCTTGAGCTAAGTTCTGAATGTTGTGAAGACATGAGCCTTGTGAATATCTCTAGAAGAAGAGCATTCCAAGAAAATAAAACTGTTAGTGTGGCTTGGTGATGCATAAAGATGCATTTTACTTTTTGTATATGTCTGCAGTTTTTAATGAAAAAACTGGAAAAAGAAAGTAGCTCCTCTCACAGAGCTTTTATAGCTACATTTCAGAAAAGTCATGGTAAAAAAATTAATAGATACAAGGGGAACTCCCCAAAAAACAGAATTATCTTTTAGAGGGCAGGCACCTTGTAGTACAAGTTTCCTCTGCTAGGTAAGTGTTTTAGGAACCCATCAACATCAGTGAACCTGCTAGCATTGTTAAGAAGCTGCATTTAGCTTTAGTGACCTTTTTTGTGGCAAACAGGTGATTGTTTCTTCCACCATGTTCAGCAGGTTTTTTTGTTTTGTTTTGTTTTTGATTTGGAGTCTCAATCTGTCATCCAGGCTGGAGTGCAGTGACACCCTCACAGTCACCGCAACCTCAACCTACTTGACTCAGGCAATCCTTCCACCTCAGTCTTCCAAGTAGCTGGAACCATAGACGCTTACCATCACACCTGGCTAACTTTTTTGATTTATTGTGGAGACGAGTTCTCACCAAGTTGCCCAGGCTGGTCTTGAACCCCTGAACTCAGGCAATTCTCTGGACTCTACCTCCCAAAGTGTTGGGATTATAGGTTTGAGCCACCTCCCAGCCTTCAGCAGTTATTGACCAAAAACAGCATGACCCCGGGTGTCCCACCCTCCCTATTCTTGCCCCAGGCAACTTTTTGTTTATTTCCCAGGATGGAAAAAGTCCTCAAAGGGAAACGTTTTGCCAACGTGGAGGAGGTGAAACAAAAAAAACGGCAGAAGTACTAAAAGGCATCAACACTGAAGTTTCAAAAACTGGTTTTTGTTTTGTTTTGTTTTTTGAGTTGGAGTCTCACTCTGTCACCCAGACTGGAGTGCAGTGGCCGCTCCCGGCCACCGCAGCCTCAACCTACTGGGCTCCGGCGATCCTTCCGCCTCAGCCTTCCAAGTAGCTAGAAGCACGTGCTACCACACCCAGCTAATTTTTGATTTATTGTAGAGATGAGGTCTCGCCAAGTTGCCCAGGCGGGTCTCAAACCCGCGGGCTCAGGCATTCCACTCACTCAGCCTCCCAAAGGCGTGGGATTACAGGCTGAGCCACCGAGCCTGGCTCCAAAAACTGTTTTGAGCAGTGAAAACTGCGTCTTGATAGGTGTATTGCATCCAACAGAGAGTGCTTTGAAGGTGACTGAAGTTTAAACATGTAAGAAATCACAATTTTATTCCGGTTTTTAGGGTCCCCCTTGCATTTTCAATTCTCTTAGAAACGTTCTTTTTTTTAACCAACTTACCCACCTCAGAAACAATTTTTTAACTTGTTCGTTTATCCACACCCTCACTGGCTTTGACTCCAGAAATTGCTGTTTTTCACTGCATAATTTTGCATATGCTGGTCTTATCTTTCTAATTATTTGCTAAATTCTTAATCATGTTTTATCCTTTTTATTCTCTCATTTTTTATCATTTCCTTTGAAGTGACTAAACATTTAATGAATTTTCTTTTAAAAATTGTAAATTGAAAAGTAAAACTTAATGACAACTTTATCAAATATTATTTTAGCCCCCAATAATTCTTATAGCATTTTGCTATGTTGAAAATATAAAAGAAAAAGGTAAGCTGCAAAAAATACTACATCCATGAGCCATTTAAAAGTTTTGAGCATTAAAGAGCTGGTTCAAAAATACTTTGGATGTTTTTTCAAGTAATTGGACAGATATGAGGTACAAATGGTGAAGAAACCTTTATCAGTCACATACTTATGATTCTTCCACTTAAAAATTTTGTTCTTTCAGTAACTTTCTGTTGCCATAGAAACCGGCAACACTGCATAAACATTCTGAGTAAATTCCATTTTTTTTCCTTAAAATGACCAAGAGTTTCAACAATTAGATGAATGTGATTTAAGAGAAAAATGAAATCAGCCCATTTCAGCCCAAATAACTTGCTTGACTCCCTAAGTCTTCTTTGACTCACTTGTAAGGTCACTCCTGGGCACTACTGGGAGTGTCCCTGAAAGATTGCTCACTCAGAACCACCCTGCACTTCAGGGACGTGGTGACAGGCTAGGCAAGCAGTAAGGAAGAAGTCTTGTCATAGACGAATTTTTTGGTGTTAGTCATACAACTAGAACATCGTGTTTACAGGAAAACGCATGACATGGCTGGGAGGCTACATCGGAAGAACTGTGGCCAAGGAAAAGAGAATTACGAACTTAGGGAGCATTTCACTGTCTTGACATGGATGATGTGAAAGTCTGGCACTTGACAAAGCTCTATATCTTGTTTTTAGTTTGGTTTTCATAATGTTGTTTGCCCTAATTATTGTCTATTTTTTAAGAGGCAAAAACCTTAGTCAGGTGTAGTGGTTCATGCCTGTAACCCCAGCACTTTGGGAGGCTGAGGCAGGAGATTGCTTGACCCCAAGAGTTCGAGACAAGTCTAGGCAACATAGCAAGACCTCACCTCTACAAAAAAATATTTTTAAAAATTAGCCAAGGGTGGTGGTACCTGCCTGTAATCCCAGCTACTCAGGAGGCTGAAGTGGAAGGATTGCCTGAGCCCAGGAGGCTGAGGCTGCAGTGAGCTGTGCTCATGCCGTGACACTTCAGCCTGGGCAACAGAGGGAGACCCCCTACTCAAAAAAACAAGAAACAAAGAGGCAAAACCTCTATTTTGAGAACAATGTTATCTTAGAAAGGAAGTATTACCGCCTTATGCTGACATGCAGTTGGAATCATTTTTAGTATCAGACCATCTAATCATAGACTTTATCTAATCATAAAAACAGTTTTGGAATAGTGGCCATAACTTAATGTCAAATGCAGAAAACAAATGGCATCAAAAGGTCACCCAAATTGCTTTGAGAACATAAACAGTAGTTTTAATCTCTGAACCTCAATTTTCTCATCTGAAAAATGGAAACAGAGACTGTCCTGCTTCTGTATTTTGCTGATGTGCTTTGAGTATAGCAAAATCCTGTGCCTAGAGGAACAATAAAGAGTAAAGAGTAATAAAAACTACTCTTAATACCCACAAACAGAATATTTCCCACGTTAATTGCTAATCTTCTTCCCAAGGTAGAATTCCCTTAGACTTCTACCTGAGAACTACAGCTTTACTTTAGCCTGTCATGTTAGTCTAACTCCTCTGTCATGTCACAAATTCTCTGTTTAGCCATCATTCATTCATTCATTTATTCTTTTAGTGAAGGGATCATTTGTCAAGCATCAAGATTCTACTATGTGCCAAGCACCACGCTACGGACTAGCAATACAAAGAGGAATAAGATACACGAAGCTCCAGGCTCCATGGAACTTACAGCGAAGCAGGAGAGACCAGTATCATGTAAGCATTTACAAACTCACTGAGTTTATGAAGAAGCAGCAAAGAATGCTCTGGGGTAATTCAAAAGCTGATTAAGTCACCTGACTTGGGAGTCAGAAAGAGTATTAGAGATATGAAAGCTGAAACAAGAAAAATGGGGAGGAGTTGGTAAAGCAATCCTTTAGTTGCTGAAGAGAGGAGAGGGGTTTAGGCTGAGGGAACAGCACTGGACTGATGTTGAAGAGGTGCTGAAAGGAAAGCCCTCCCATGATCTGTGGGAAGAAAGTAAAACAAAAAAAGAAAGAAAGAAAGGAAAGCCAACGTGGCCGCATCATGAAGAGAGAGGATCAAGGTCTTTAGAAAGAGGCATCATGAAAAGTGTGGCACATACACACAATGGAATTTTATGGAGCCGTAAAGAAGGACAAACACATGGGCTTCGCAGTGACTTGGGTGGATTTGGAGTCTCTCATACTCAGTGATCTATCCCAGAAACAGAGACCAGAGTACCGCATGTTCTCACTCATAAGTAGACCCTGAACATTTACCAAAATACTGTAAGAAAGGGATTAGCAGTAGCGGGATACTGCCGGGGGGTGGGGGAGGAGGGGGTCACAATATCAATAGGGGTACCTGATCTCAAACCAGGCAAAGTGGGGACCAAAGGAGGCACAAACTTTATCTGTATCATGTCCACTTGTATGCCTAATCCTGAACTGTACCTCACATCTTTAAAATAAAATATTTTTTTTTAAAAGAAAGAGGCTTTATGAGGCTTTTCTGTAGACTTTAGAAAGTTTGATCTTCATTCTGATGGTAAGAGGAAGCCATTGAAGCTTTTGTTTGCTTGCTTGCTTTTTGGTTTATGTGTTCGATTACACAAAGAGATGACGTGTTTACTTGCCTTTTTAAAGATCATTCTGGGCACTCTGTGCAGGATGGCAGAGGTGATGGCACACATACGTGTAATTTACATGCAGGGAAACATGTTGGAGGACATGGATTAGAAGACTGGCAGAAAAGAAGAGGGAAAAACGGGGATTGATTCAAGAGATATTTAAGAGATACATCTGATAGAATTTGGTTGTGAGGAAAGGCTTTGTGAATCCAGGATGACTTCCAGGTTTCTGGCTTAATCTAATGGATGGAAGCCATTTACTTAAATGAGGAATTCTCCAGGAGGAGGAGGTTTGGGAAGAGAATCACGAATTATAGTTAATCGGCACATAGCATACGCAATAGGCCAATTAGAGTACAAACATCTCAGGGTACAAACCACATATAGACATGCAAATACAGGTGCTCCTAAGAATCACACTTGCAGCAGGGCACGGTGGCTCAAGCCTGTATTCCCAGCACTTTGGGAGGTGAAGGTGAGGAGATTGTCTGAGCCCCGGGTTTGAGACCAGCCTGGGCCACGTGGTGAGACCTTGTCTCTACAGTAAGTCAAAAAAATTAGCTGGACATGGTAGCACGCACCTGTAGTCCCAACTACTTAGAAAAGCTTCAATGGCTACTTGGAAGGCTGAGGCGGAAGAATCACTGGAACCCAGCAGGTCGACACTGGGGTGACCATGCGTGTGCCACTGCACTCCAGCTTGGGCAACGGAGTGAGACGCCAACTCAAAAAAAAAAAAAAAAAGAGTCACACATGCGGCTTGACCCCTAAATCTTGCTTTATAAGTTCTAGATGACTTTTACTTCCTTTCAGTGGTTTTTTAAATTACATTCTGATCCTTTCAAACAATGAGTTGAGTATTGTACTCATTCAAGCTTTATTTATTTATGTATTCATTCATTCATTTGAGTTGGAGTCTCCCTCTGTTGCCCAGGCTGAAGTGCAATGGCATGCTCAGGGCCCCTGCACCCTCGACCTACTGGGCTCAGGCGATCCTTCCACCTCAGCCTCCCAAGTAGCTGGGACTATGGGCATGCCACCACGTCCAGCTAATTTTTTGATTTACAATCCTCTCGCCTCCACCTCCCAAAGTGCTAGGATTACAGGTGAGAGCCACTGCACCTGCCTGGTTCAAGCTTTAACTTGTACTTTTTGAAGCTGCTACTTACCTATAGAGTCTAAAACCATAACTTTTTGTTTTCTCCTTCCCTTGGTCCTCTCACTTAGGATCTGATTTAATCTGAAGATCACTTCCACAGTTTGAACTTTTGCTTATTTCTTATACTTTTTATTTTTTCTACAGTTTCTAATATACTCAATCATTTTCTTCTCTTCAGCTGCTAATCTTCCCTATGTTGTGCCAATTTCTTTTTTTTTTTTTTTTGAGTCGGATTCTCACTCTGTCACCCAGACTGGAGTGCAGTGGCCACTCCCAGCCACCACAGCCTTGACCTGCTGGGCTCCGGCGATCCTTCTGCCTCAGCCTTCCACGTAGCTGGAACTACAGGTGTGCGCTACCACGCCCAGGTAATTTTTTATTTATTGTAGAGATGAGGTCTCGCCAAGTTGCCCAGGCGGGTCTCGAACCCGCGGGCTCAGGCAGTCCACTCACCTCAGCCTCCCAAAGAGCTGGGATTACAGGCTGAGCCACCGAGCCCTGCTGTTGTGCCAATTTCTAAAGCAAAATATAAAACTAGAAAACTATTTTGAAGGAAAGTGTACTTCATCACAGGCTTTTATTACTGATGTTTTTGGAGGACACCTGTACCATAGTCATCAAACAGGGTCAAACTGAACTCTTTCTTTTTTTTAAGCCATTGATCAGAAGGCAGAGCTATGAACTGAATTCTGTAAATGTTTTTCAGTCTTCATAAGAGATATAGCCAAAAACAAGAATATAGAAAAGTTGAAAATAGAGTGAGAGAGGGCAGATAAATACTCAAAAAAAGAAAGCTAGGATAGATCTACTAGAATCAGAAAAAAGTGAGATTTTAAGGCAAAAAGCATTTACTAAAGATAAAGACAGTTGCTAGATATGAAAAGGTTCAAATTACAAGGAACAACAAAGAATTAAAGACAAATCCCACAATCATAATGAGCGATTGTAGTACCTATTTCTTAATGATAGATCAAGCAGTCAAAAAAAATCAAAAGGAATATAGAAAATTTGAACAAAACAATTAATACACTTTGTTCAATGGACACATATAGAGCACATCACTCAAAAACTACAGGATACACATTCTTTCAAATAGAATATTTGTGAAAATATTTGTGATCATATATTGGGCCAGAAAAGAAGTTTCAACAAATTCCAAAAGAATAGTATCTGGCCAGGTATGGTGGTCCACCCCTGTAATCCCAGCACTTTGGGAGACTGAGGCAGGAGGATTGCTTGTGCCTAGGAGTTTGAGACCATCATAGGCATTATAAGCAGACTCTCTCTCCAAAAACAAAAACAAAAAATTAGCCAGGCATGGTGGTGTGTGTGTCTGTAGATACTCAGTAGGCTGAAGTGGAAAGATCACCTGAGCCCAGGAGGCTGAGGCTGTGGTAAGTTGTGATCACACCACTGCACCTAGCCAGGGTGACAGAATGAGACCCTGACTCGAAAAAAAGAATGGTATAATACATATTGTATTCCTTGATTATAATAGGATTAAATAAGAAATATATATCAAAAAGGTAATTCTGAAACCTTCACACATTCTGAGATTAAGAAATACACATGAATCAACTCAAACATAGTGGAAATTTGAAAATATTTAAACTGAATGATAAAAGTATTGCATATTAAAAGGTGATGGGAATTTCTGCTTCCCAGCATTATGGAGTAACTCTTATTGGGCTGAGTTACCTACCATAAGCAGCTTTAAAAGGAGCAAAATATACAAAGCCACTATTTTCCAGCAGTGAACAACAGGCAGCACAGGGTAATAATCTTTAAGATAAAGGAAATATGCAAGGTGAACTTTTCCCCGAATGGACAGGTTTCCCTGCTTTTCTTTACTGGGGCACATGCTGATATGTGGTGCAGGGATCAGAGGTGGGGCTGTTGGGGTGGCTGCATTTTGTACATTAAGGTCCTCAAGATACTGAAGCGATGTAGAGGGGCATTGCAAAGGTCTGGTGGGGGTGGGTTGTCTTCGGAACTGAGGACTTGATGGAAGTGCCAATACTGGGAGGCTGTGGAATTCCAATCCAATGGGATGGGAAAATAGTATTGTGTATCTTTGGCATGCAGTTGAAACCCAGTAGGACTCATGCCCTAGGACATTACACAGTGGAATAGGATCAAGTGGATTCACAGTAATTAGTAAACTGCCAGAATATAAATTCAACACTTTTTAGGAAAAGACAACATAATACCATTTCTAACAATGTAACTAACAAAATCGTTCCATATACAATAAGAAATTTCTAGACAAGTAATTTAAGAAGCCGGGGAATGTTACACTTAATCAGGAGACAAAATAGTCAAGAGAAACAGAATGATTCTAGATGCTGGAATAAGCAGATGTAGCTAGATGGACTTCAAAGCAGCTATTTTAGACATGTTCAAGGGTTCAAAGGAAAAGGCAACTTCTCCTTTAAAAGTGTGAGTGAGTAGATCATTGCCTTGCTGAGCTATGGTGTGGCCGTGTGCTCTTTGAGCTATGGCCAGGCCATGTATACTTGAGATTTGGCCCACTCCCCTCCCTCGGGGAGGTGAATCCTCTTTCTCTCTTTCTTTAAATTACTTTCTAAATAAACTATAGTTTCTAATCTAAAAGAAAAGTGTGAGTGAGCAAATAGGGAATCTTAGCAGAGAAATGTAAACCAGAAAAACAGAACTAAATGGAAATTTTATTACTGAAAAACCACTGCTAAATAGAACTTAGAGGGAAACATCTTATCTCAAATCCTTTAATTAGAAATGAAAAGTCTGGGTGTGGTGACTCACATCTACAATCCTTTGGGGGGCTGAACTGTTAGAACCATAGTGAAAATCTGAATAGTAAAAATCATGAATAAGTTTAGTTAGAAAATTGAATCTGACAGTAAATAAAAAAGATATTCCCATTCCCAGGATGGATACATCTCTCAAACCCAAGATTAGCTCAATATAAAAACAAAACATGTGTCTTAGTCTGTTTTCTGTTGCTAGAAAAGAATACCACAGAGTTAATTTATTAAGAATAGAGGTTTGTTTAGCTTGTGGTTCTCCAGAAGTCCAAAAACATGGCATTGCCATCTGATGAGGGTCTACCTGACATGGCAGAAGGCATCACATAGTGAGATAAAGTAAGTTGCTAGCTTAGGTCTCGCTTCCTCATCTTATAAACCACTAATCCCATCATGGGTTTCCACTGTGATGACCTCATCTAATTCTAATTACTTCCCAAAGGCTTCACCTCCAAACACCATCAACATATGGATTTGGTGTTAAGTTTCCAACACATGAAGTTTTAGGGGATACATTCAAGCATAGCAACATGTTTGATCAAATCTGACAAGACATTTATGATTAAAACACCACCACCACCAAAAAAAGAAACTTCACAAAAAGACTACAAAGGATCTTTCTAATTGGATAAAGGTTATATACCAAATACAACCATTAACATTATTCTTAATTTGAAATGTTTAAAGTATTCTTTTTAAATTCAGGAACAAGACAGGGTGACCATAAAGGAGACAAGATCTAAATGGATCCCAAGGCTGGGTACAGTGGTTCACACCTATAATCCCAGCACTTTCGGAAGCCAAGATGGGAGGATTGCTTGAGGCCAGGAGTTTGAGACCAGCCTGGGCAAATAGCGAGACCCTGTCTCTATTTTATTTATTTTATTTATTTTTTTAGTTCTCACTCTGTTACCCAGACTGGAGTGCAGTGGCCGCTCCCGGTCACCGCAGCATCGACCTGCTGGGCTCCGGCGATCCTTCCGCCTCAGCCTTCTGAGTAGCTGGAACTACAGGCACCCGCGACCACGCCTGGCTCAGTTTGATTTATTGTAGAGATGAGGTCTCGCCAAGTTGCCCAGGCGTGTCTTGAACCCGTGGGCTCAGGCAATCCACTCACCTCAGCCTCCCAAAGGCGCGGGATTACAGGCTGAGCCACCTAGCCCGGCCTCTGTCTCTATTTTTTTTAAAAAATTAAAAATTTAAAAAAATCTAAATGAATCCCTAGGGTACCACTTACATATATACTACAATGTGAAAGCCACCCTGGGAACTCTGCCATACCATAGCCCAAGCTAAGTAAATGAAGAGATATATTATGTTCATGGATGGTAAGATTCAATTTTTTAAAGCCAATTCTTCCCAAATTGATCTATAGATTCAGTGTAATTTCAATCAAAATGCAAAGTTTCTGTTTT
This sequence comes from Carlito syrichta, assembly GCF_000164805.1. Lineage (NCBI taxonomy): Eukaryota > Metazoa > Chordata > Mammalia > Primates > Tarsiidae > Carlito > Carlito syrichta. Next base: position 171,257 of record NW_007259800.1, read on the forward strand.
GTTTTGTTTTTGTGAAACTTGTCAAACTGTATCTAACATTTCTAGGTAAAAGCCAGAAATATACTTGTGAAGAACAAGATGAGATTTGCCTTACCAGATTACCAATTTTAAAAGCTATGATAATTAAGGCAATGTGGTGTTGGTTCAGGGATCGAAAAAAATGATCAGACAGAATAGGAAACTCAAACAGATCCTCACCTATTGGAAACTTGATTTGTAATAGGCCCACCTTGCATATTAGCAGAAGAAAGAATGGACTTTTTGAAAAAGCATGAATACAGTTTCAAAGGGTGACATTAGATCCCTCCCTCCCACTGTGCACTAAAATAAATTTCAAACAGGTCAAAACGTCTAAATGAGACAAGCCAATGAGAAAACTTTTAGTTTTCTCTATAGGGAAATATTTTATGGATTTGGAGTAAGAAAGAATAAAAAGATCTGAAAAGCATAAATCAAAAAACAAAACAGTCTTGAAAAAGAAGACCAAAGTTGGAGGACTCACATGTTCCAACTTCAGATCTGTATGATCAGAAATGTACAGTTTTGGGCCCTCAATCTCAGTTTATGCTAATGGGTTTGTGCTCATGAGATATCTTAGAGTGAGGCCCCACCAGACAGCCTCAAGATAGGACTGGTCACTGGAAAGGTCAAGTGATTAGAGGAGTAAAATGATTAGAGGATAAGGTCAGTCGTACCACCAACCTCTCAGAAATAGAGGACCACAAGGAGGTACTAGAGATCAAGCTTTATAAAAGCTCTCAGCTAACAGGATTTGATGAGCTTCTGGCTTGATGAGCGTATCTGCAGTACTGAGAGGGCAGCTTGACTCAACTCCAACAAGGCAGAAACTCCAGTTTGGAACACTTTCAGACCTTGCCGCATCTAACTCTTCACCAACGGTTCATCTGTATCTTTTGTAATATCCTTTGTATTTATTTTTATACAAACAAGGTCTCACTACATTGCCCAGGCTTGTCTTGAACTCCTGGGCTCAAGAGATCCTCCCACCTCAGCCTCTCAAAGTGCTGGGATTACAAGTGTGAGTCACCACACCTGGCCTATAATATCCTTTATAATAAACCAAGTAAAGTGTTTTCCTGAGTTCTGAGAGTCCTAGCAAATTATTGAACATGTTGAGGATGCATTGTAGGAACCTTGATCTATAGCTGTGGGTCAGAAGTACAGGTCACATCTTGGGACTTGCTATTGGCACCTGACATAGGGGGCAGTCTTGTGGAACTGAGTCTGCAACCTGTGGGATCTGACACTGTCTCCAAGTAGAGAATGTAAGAATTAAATTGAATTCTAAGATATTCAGTTTGTGTCTGCTAAAGAATTGCTTGTTGTGGGGAACAGCGCCCACACATAGAAGTATGGACATAGAAGTATGCTATGAGTGTGTTAAGTAAAGAGGAAAAACGGTTTGCTTTTTCTTTTACAAAACTACTGTAATAAAGACAGTATTATACTGGCTTATGGGTAGACATACAGATCAGTGGAATAAAATGGAGAATCCAGAAACAAACCCTTATATTGATGATCAGTTGATTTTCCAAAATGTTGCCAAAACAGTTCAATGGGGGGAAAGTAGTGTTTCCAACAACTGTTGCTGAGACAACTGGATATCCACATGCAAAAGAATGAAATTGGACCCTTGCCTTACCCACATGTGAATAAGAGCTAGAGATGGATCATACACACAAATATTAAAACGCTAAAACTACTAGAAGAAAACACAGGAGTAAATCTCTGTGACATTGGGTGAGGAATGACTTCCTAGATATAACACCAGAAGCACATGTAATAAAAATAAATACATTTGCTATCGAACATCGTTAAAATTACAAATGTTTGTGCTACAAACCACCCCATCAAGAAAAGAAAATCTACAGAATGGGAGGAAATCTTGGTGGAGGGTTGGCAAAGAAAGCCCTCTGGCAGAGCAAGAGATGCAAATGTTGGTAGTCAGGAAAGCAAGTTCTAACAATATTAAAGCACATGGGCATGGCACCAACAGCATCTGATGTGAAACTTTACCTGTATGATGACCACTTGCATGCCTAATCCTGAATTGTACCCCACATCTTTAACAAAGAAAAGAAAAGCATCTGCTGTGCCATCCCAGACTGTCTTCAGTGCAATTACTCAGCTCCTAATTTTAGCTTGGGTTTCCCCAGAAAGCACAGCCTCAGTCAAAAGTCTTAGGTGCTATTACTTTATTAGGAAGAGCAGTTCCAAGAAATGGGAACAGAGAAAGAGGCGTGAAGCAGGGAAGAAGGAAGAACCAACATGAAATTGCATTATAGCCTCGCCTGTCGTCATTAAATGCCACTGAGTGCTTGATCTGTTGGGAAAGTTGTTAAGAAGTCCTACAATGTCCTTGAGCTTACCTGAAGACAACAAACACCTGAACAACAATTTTTAAAAGATAACCGGTTTTCCCCCATAGATGTTAGTTGATATTTGTAAATTAAGACTTTCTTAGACCTCATTCATAACTCAGATTCCCTTTAATCAACATCCAACTCATAATTGGCTATGGATAGCAGGGTAATTGAAATCCACAGAATAATAGCTGCCATTTAGTAAGCACAAAGCAGTTTTATATAATGTGTAAGCCTCACAAAGTAGCTTTTGTTATACCATTTTATTAATGCCCCAAATCAGAGTCAGCTAGCTTAAGGAACTTGGCCAAGGTCTCAAAACTAATAAATAGCAGATCAGGTTTCAAAACCAGGTCTTCTTCTTTTTCCCTCCAAACCACAATGCTCCTTCTATTATGCCATGATACCTCTTAGAAAAAAGATTGAAATTCTTAAATTTCCTAGTCAATACCTTTTTTATGTTTTTTTTCTTTTTTGTAGAGATGAGAGGTCTCCCTATGTTGACAAGGCTGGTCTCAAACTTCTGGCTTCAAGCAATGCTTCCACCTTGGCCTCCCAAAGTCCTGGCTAGGACTACAGGTGTGAGCTACTGGTGCCTAGCCCTAGCCAATATTTTTAAAAATATTTATTTATTTTTAAAAATAGATCCAACAATTCAAAAAATACAAGAGTATCCAGTGAAAACTCCTTTGTACCCTGCCAGGCAGTCACCCAATTCCTCTTTACGAGGGCAGCTAGTATTGTCAGTTTCTGGTGCATCTTTCCAAGAATATTGGTTTATTTATTTATTTATTTATTTATTTATTTATTTATTTATTTGAGTCAGAGTCTCACTCCATCGCCCAGGCTGGAGTACAGTAGCACACTCACTGGCCACCCCAGTGTCGACCTACTGGGTTCAAGCGATCCTTCTACCTCAGCCTTCCAAGTAGCTGGAATTACAGGCACATACTACCATGCCCAGCCTATTTTTTGATTTATTGTAGAGACGAGGTCCCCAAGTTGCTCAGGCAACCCTTTCGCCTCAGCCTTCCAAAGTGCTGGGATCACAGGCTCGAGCCACCGCGCCCAGCCTCCAAGAATGTTTATGTTAAATATAAGTATCATTTTTCACCCTTTATAGAAATATACGTACACACTGTTTTCATATTGATTTCTTTTCTTAACAACGTATCTTGAAATTCACATTCATATCCTGCATAAAGCTTAGGCAGCACTTTGAAATTTTCTCATCACTAAACCTTAAGAGTACAAGATAACTTGCACTACAATGGATTTACCAGCTCCCCTGTCCTACTTATTCATTGCTGAAAGAATAAACAAGAAGCAAAATGACTGAGGATCAGGCAACAGGAAAGGGATGGAGAAACATGAAATAACCACAGGCCGACAGTGGCTCACATCAAAAGGCCTTTCCGGTTTTCGTGATTAGGCTACCTTGGCCCCACCACATCTGTCATTTTCAGGTGTGTTTCACTAAGTAATTGCCATTACTCTCACCTTTTAAATATTTTTGTTCATTCGCACAAGTGGAATGTCAGTGTCTGTTGTCCTTTTGGCAGCTTGGACCCTCTGGCCCCCCAAGGCTCAAAGATGAGAAGATAGCGTTGTGAAAATGAGTAGGAAATCTTGCTCTGTTCTTTGCCAGATTTTGTAGTTCTGAAGTCTCTGTCATACCACATAGCACTTGATGGCATTTTGCCTGATATTTTTCACTGTTGTTTCTTTTGTGTAGTAAATTACAGAAGAAAATTCTTTCTTCTTCTCCTTTTCCTTCTCCTTCTTTTCTTTTTGAGTCAGGGTCACGCTCTATCTCCGGACTGGAAGGCAGGGTCACGCTCTATCTCCGGTCACAGCTCCCTGCAGCCTCCAACTCCTGGCCCAAGTGATCCTCCTGTGTCAGTCTCCCAAGTAGCTGGGACATCAGCAGGGCACCACCACACCCAGCTAACTTTTTATTTTATTTTTTGAGTTGGAATCTCACTCCGTCACCCAGGCTGGAGTGCAGTAGAACACTCATGGCCACCCCAGCGTCAACCTGCTGGGTTCAAGCAATCCTTCTGTCTCAGCCCTCCAAGTAGCGGGAACTACAGGCGTGCACGGCTAATTTTTTATTTTTATTGTAGAGAGGGGGTCTCGCCAATATGCCCAGGCTGGTCTCAAATCTGCGGGCTCAGGTAATCCACTCTCCTCGGCCTCCCAAAGTGCTGGGATTACAGGCTGAGCCACCGAGCCTGGCCTAATTTTTTGATTGATTGTAGAGATGAGGTTTCACCAAGTTGCCCAGGCTGGTCTCGGACCCATGGGCTCAGGCAATCCTCTCACCTCAGCCTCCCAAAGTGCTGGAATTACAGGCCTGAGCCACTGCACCCAGCTAACTGGGCTAATATTACAATATGACATTCCTGAGGGCAGAACCCACATCTCACAGCATGCTACAAAGCCATAGTAGGGTGCGTGTTAGTAAGCCCTGGGGAGGGAGATAAATGTGATGACCGTGGCAGTTCTTCCTGAATTGGCAAGAGGCTGAGATAATGGGTGGAGTGTAGGGGATGCTGGCATTGGAACCGTTCTCAGCCCGTATGTGCCGGCCTACCATGCTCCTATGTCAACATCTCAGCTAGAGGGAGGAGATGGGGAGACATTTTTTGAAAATGCTTCCTAGGTGATGCTGTTTCTTTACCTTCGTGATTACAGTTAGAACAGGAGACACAAAGGCAAGAGCAAACGTCAAACATCCACTTCAGCTGGAAATGATTAAATAATTGTTTGAAAGGAAGGAAATAGGTTTTCTTTTTCTTCCCTACTTTCCTTCATGCTTCTTGCCTTGGTTGTAGTCGCACAAAGAAAGGACAGCCGTGATAATGGAAACTGGCTGTGCACGTCATCTGGGGGTGCAGACGGCCTGTTTTTGCATTCCTGGAATTCAATTTGTGTGGCTGCAGTTCATTATTCTCTTTCTTATCTTCCTGCAAAATTCCCTCAGCCAGATCCTAAGCACCATGACATTCATGTCTGCTGATATATACACCAATATTTTCCAACTCAGTCATTTTTAAAACATGAACAAGCATCAAAATCACCTAGAGTTCTTTGTTTTGGAGGGGTTTTTTTAAGTCAGAGTCTCACTGTTGTCCAGGCTGGAGTGCAGTGGCACATTCACTGCCACCGCAGCCTTGACCTCCTGGGCTCAGGTGATCCTTCCGCCTCAGTCTCCTAAGTAGCTGGAACTACAGGTGCATGCCACCATGCCCAGCTAATTTTTTGATTTATTGTAGAGACGAGGTCTTGCCAAGTTGCCCAGGCTGGTCTTAAACTCCTGGACTCATGCAATCCTCTCACCTCAGCCTCTCAGAGTGCTGGGATTACAGGTGAGAGCCACCATGCCCAGCTAATTTTTTGATTTATTGTAGAGATGAGGTCTCGCCAAGTTGCCCAGGCTGGTCTCAAACCCCTGAGCTCAGGCAATCCTCTCGTCTCTGCCTCCCAAAATGCTGGGATGACAGGCGTGAGCCACCCCACCCGGCTTAGAGTTCTTGTTAAAGCACAGACCCCTGGAATCCACCCCCGGAGTTTCTGACTCAGTAAGTATGAGGTAGAATCCAAGAATTTTCATTTCTCATACATTCCCAGATGCGGCTGATGCTGTTGGGCTCAGGACCACACTCGAAAGTCACTGTTCTGATTATTAGTAACTTCATACTTCCCACTGAGGCTGGGAGGGAATATCCCAGGAACTAGGAAGAGGGATTAGAGATGGCAGTCCCAAAAGATGTTGACAGAAGACTGTGTAATGCATGCTTGGGAAGAAGAAACACTCACTTAGCATCACAAAGTACACCAGTTTCCCCAGCGTTTGGACGAGCCCCCTGGGTCCTGTGAGTGAGAGTTTTGGCCTAAACATTATCCTCCCAGTGTGAGATGTCTCATAACAACAACAAAAAAAAAGATAGGGAAAAGTTTGCAACTTGCCCCAATGACTCTTTTCCCCAATCCAGCATGCAGTATACTTGGGAGCCCCTGCTTTTCTCCATCTTTATTGCCATGATGCTGTTCTGAACCAATATCGTCTCTCAGCTGGGGCATTGGCACTAAAGTTAAGCCAAGTAAAGGGAGCTGAGACAGAAATGCAAATGTGTATATGTGTATATAATATGTATAATACATATATACACACATATATGTATATATACAGTGCTCATGTACATTATATATATTCTCTGTACTTGAACATTATTACATATAATATTAAATATTAAATATTAAAGCTTCATATCTATAGATATAGTTTTACGGTCCTTTTCTGGTTCATAGTTTCTTTTTTCTATATCTAATAATTTCTATTTATTTATTTATTTGTTTAGAGTCTCACTCTTTTGCCCAGGCTGTAATGCAGTGACAAGATCATGGCTCACTACAGCCTTTACCTCCTGGACTCAGGCCATCCTTCTGCATCAGCTTCCCGAGTAGCTGAGACTATAGGTGTGCACCGCCACACCAGGCTAATTTTTTTTACTTTTTGTTGGGAAGAGGTCTCGCTATGTTACCCAGGTTAGTCTCGAACTTCTGGGCTCAAGAAATCCTCCCACCTTGGCCTCCCAAAGTGCTGGGATTGCAGGCATGAGCCATTGTGCCTGGCCTCTATACTCATATATAATGATTTTTTATTGAATGTCAAATATTATAGATGTTGAGTATTTGACTTTTGTTGTCTATTTTCAAAGAGTTTTGAAATTTATGCTGTTGACACAGAGATTAGTAGATTACTTGCAGATAAACTTGATAGTCTGGAGGATTTTTTTTTTTTTTTTTTTGAGTCGGAGTCTCACTCAGTTGCCCAGGCTGGAGTATAGTGGCACGCTCACAGCCAACCCAGCGTGGACCTGCTGGGTTCCTGCGATCCTTCTGCCTCAGCCTTCCAAGTAAGGAATTATAGGCGTGCGCTACCATGCCTGGCTAATTTTTTTGATTTAGTGTAGAGATGAGGTCTCACCAAGTTGCCTGGGCTGTTCTCGAGCCCGTGGACTCAGGCAATCCTCCTGCCTCAGCCTCCCAAAGTGCTGGGATTACAGGCGTGAGCCTTCACACCCGGCCCTGGAGGATTTTTATTTTATTTTATTTTTTTCTATCTGAGTCTCACTCTGTCACCCAGGCTGAAGTGTAGTGGCACACTCACAGTCACTGCAGCCTCAACCTGTTGGGTTAAGGTGATCTTTCTGCCTCAGCCTTCCAAGCAGCTGAAATTACAGGTGTGTGCTACCGCACCCAGCTAATTTTTTGACTCGTTGTAGAGGCAAGGTCTCGCCAAATTGCTCAGGCTGGTCTCGAACCCCTGGGCTCAGGCAATCTTGCCTAGGCCTCCCAAATTGATGAGATTACAGGCGTGAGCCACTGAGCCTGGCCTGCAGGATTATTTTTAAACTTCGTTAGAGTGTGTCGAGAATAGCCTTCACTTGTAGGACTGGTTTACCTTTAATCCTGAGCCTTGACCCTTCTGGATTTCCTATTGATTGCCCTATGACTCAGGGAGCTCATGTTCCTCTGTGGGTGCAAGCTGACCGCCTCTTAGCCCTGCGGTGCTCCGAGCAGAGACCAGTGTCAGCCTCTGGCAGTTGTTCTTTGCCTAGCCTCATGGAGCTTCAGTTTCTGAGTGTGCAGCTCCATATTCAGCCAGACTCAAGAAGATTCCTGTGCATTTGGGGAGCTCTTTCTCTGCAAGGCTTCCTTCTCTTTGGCACCATGTCCCACATATTACAGCTCCTTCACTGCCCAAAACTCCAGTCTCCATCCCCTTGGTGAGACCACTGTGCTTTACTTGGCTTCCCTTGCCCATGCTAGAAGTTTAAAATTGCCACAAGGTGGGAAGCTGAGGCAATTGTGAGGCACCTCCTGTTTTCTTTCTCTCAAAGATCAGTCTTTCCCTGTATGTGGCACAATTTGTGAAAACAGCTGTTTCGTATCTTCTGTCCAGCTTTCTAGCTGTTTATGCAGGAGAGCAACTCAGTATTAGGAGCTTCATGCTCAGTAGGGGAGTCTAGCATCTTTATAGTCTGGAAAGCTTCTGACCCCCCATATATTTATTTAGGTCTTCTTTGATCTTTTCAAATTTTAAAATTCTTTTGGTCTTTAAATTTGATCTCTTAAAAATTCTCTTCATACATGTCTTACACATTCAGAATTAGATTTATTCCCAAATCTTCATACATTTATGCCATTATAATTGGTATCTTTTTTAAAATTTTATTTTCCACCTACTAGTTGCTAGTATAAGGGGGGGAAAGCAAATTTTGTATATTGATTTTTCTATCCAGTAACCTTGTTAACAGAGCATTAATTATTTTGGATTTTTTTAAATCATTTTCAATAATGAGAACTTTTTTCTTTATTTCCAATCCTTACATAAAAATATTTTCTCCCTTGCCTTATTTTACTGGGTAAGAGCAACACTGCAATGCTGACTAGGTGTTCCTTTCTATTTCTAGTGAGCTACGATTTTGTAATCGGAAATAGATGTTGAATTTTATCAAGTTTTTTTTTTTCTGTATCTATTGAGACACTTGCATGATTTTTTATTTTTCTTTTTTGGTGAGAAAGCAGGATTTATTGAGAAGACAGAAAAGCTCTCACAGTGGGAGGGGTCCCAAGGGGTTTGCCTGCATGATTTTTTTCACTAGACTCTATTAATGTAGTGAATTTCATTGTTTGTTTGTTTTTTAAAGGACAGAGTTTTGCTCCGTCACCCAGGCTAGAGTGCAGTGGTGTGACCATAGCTTACTAAACTTGAACTCCTGGACTCGCCGGATCTTCCTGCCTTAGCCTCCTGAGTAGCTAAGACCACAGGTGCACACCATCACGCCCTGCTAGTTTTTAAAAAGTATTATTTGTAGAGACAGGATCTCCCTGTGTTGTCCAGGCTGGTCTTGAACTCCTGAGCTCAAGCAATCCTCCTGCCTTGGCCTCCCAAAGTGCTGGGACTATAGGCATGAGACATTGTGTCTGGACAAAGTTGTTCTTTTGAATAGATGTATGCTGGTGTAGGAGAAGGTACTGGTAGGAATTTCTTTGAATTCAGGCTTAAATTATTTTCACTCATAGAGTACCAAAAAGATATCACAACAAACTATAAAAATCTGAATAAGGTGAATGACTCCGTCGCTCCCCTTAAATGCAGGTGGGTGACTTATAAAGTTGGCATATTTAGCAGATTCAGCTAACAACTGGAAGGCAGCACGATACATTTCTGTATCAGACTGCTGTAATTAATATTTATCATAGAAACTATGAGGTATTTGAGATCCTTCACTTATATGTCATAGAAATTATAGTAGTAATGGCAAAAATCATTATCATCAGACATCTTTCTTTCCTAAAACAGTCCTTTGACAGATATGTCTCTTTGATTCTAAAAGAGACTGACAAAGAATTAGAGAACATTTTAGCCTAATAACTGAGATAAATAACTTACCTTCCCACCAGATAATATTTATCAAGGTGTACACCAAAATTAGGCTGAGGTTGTTTCACTGTATCACCTCTCTTGCAATATTCTGTGCATATCTTGTCAGGGATGAGCCTGTCATTACTCAAGAGATTAAAATATTGCTGTTTGTGTCTTTGTGTAAATCTAGGTTCTCAAAATCCTGGGACCCAAGCTGGACATGGCGGCCCATGCTTGTAATCCTAGCACTTTGGGAGGCTGTGGCAGGAGGATTGCTAGATCACAGGAGTTTAAGTCAAGCCTGGACAACATAATGAGATCTCATCTCTACAAAAAAATTTTAAAATGAGCCAGATGTGGTGGTGCATGGCTATAGTCTCAGCTACTCAGGAGGCTGAGACAGGAGGATTACCTGAGCCCAGGAAATCGAGATTGAGGGAGATGTGATCATGCCACTGAAGTCCAACCCGGACAACAGAGCTCTGAGACCCTGACTCAAAAAAATTAAAATTAAAAATAGATATATTGGCTGGGTGCGGTGGCTCATGCCTGTAATCCCAGCACTTTGGGAAGTGGGGGCAAGAAGATTGCCTGAGCCCAAGGGTTCAAGGCCAGCCTGGGCAACTTGGTGAGACCTCGTCTCTAACAATAAATAATGGTAATAATAAAAAAACCAGTCGAGTATGATGGTGTGCTTCTCTGTGGTTCTAGCTAGTTGGAAGGCTGAGGTAGAAGGATCACCTTAGCCCAGCAGGTCGAGGCTACAGTGACCGTGAGCATGCCCATGCCTGGGCGACAGAGGGAGACTCTGACTCAAAAGAAAAAAGAAAAACAAAAAGAGATACATTGAACATATACAAAATGGTATGGATTTTAATTGTTAACCAGCAGCAGGTGGCTTCAGGTGGCTAATGCTGGACTTCTCAAAATTTTTCATTCAAACTTTCAGTGGTCCCAAGGTCAATATCGTTAGTTAACGAAGAATGTTAACAATAACTAAATGTGGAAGGTTTATGAGTGCTCTTCGTTCTATTCTTTCAACTTTTTTGGATTTGACATTTTTTTGAAAAAAGTAGTTGGGAAAAGCTTTCAGTTCTTTTTACTCTTCCCTGTTTAAAAAAAAAGTTATGATTATATAATTCCCCAAAGAGAACCCATTCCCAAAATATTAATTAGAAATTGGAGACCATACCGATTTAAGGAGGTTTCAGAAAAGACTTTGTTGTTTTTCTTTTGAATCTATGTTGCATCACCCAAGAGTAAACTCAGATCTGCTGCAACACTACTCATGAACTTTGTCATAACAGTCATTGAATGTGTATTTGCCTGAATTCCATTTAACCTTGTACATTCACCTTTGCTAGAGGAGTTGGTTTCATAGTTAACAGCAAGACACTATTACTTAGACAGTCCACATAAATGTTCGCATTATGGCACACCTGGGGGGTGAGTGAGTGGTGGATTCAAGAGGATTAGTAGATGTGGTTTCACTTGGTGAGTTTACAATTTAATTGGAAAGCAATATCTGATGAAGTTGAAAAACACACAGAGCAATTTAGAAATAGCACATTGAAAGAATGCAGTTCCAAAGGTGGTTATAAAGAGGAAACTATCACTAACCGCATGGAAACACATCTGTGGTAATAATACAGATGTTAATAAAGACTGGACATCCATAGACTTCACGCTTCTGCATGGATTACATTTTTCTTCAAGTCCAAGTAGATTCAGGCGCTACTACTGGAATTTTCTGTTGCTGTCCACATTTCCAATTCAGTGGTTCTTTCCTGAAATTGAACCTCAGAAGTGACACTGTATATCTAACCATGGAAGAATTGTTTTAGTGACCATAGTTTCAGCAAGTCCATGAAGCCCCAACGGTAAAGAATGCATCTAGTGTACCAATGTATTTTGCATATACAATATATCACAGTATGAGGGAAGCATGACCGCTATGGTTTTTAGTGTCAGACTGAAGACAGTGTCACTCAAACATATGGACTTTGCAGCAACTTGGATGGATTTAGAGTCTATCATACTCAGTGACCTATCACAGAAATAGAAAACTGAGTACCACATGTTCTCACTCATAAGAGGACCCTGAACATTAACTGTAATACTATAAGAAAGGGATTGGCAGTAGTGAGAAACTGCCGGGGGTAGGGGTGGGGGTGGGATTGGCAGCGAAGGGAAACTGCCAGGGGCGGGGGAGCTCACCTCATCAACAAGAGTACCTGTATAATGAGCATTATTATACCTAACCCTAACTTGTAACCCACATCTTTAAAATTAAAAATTAAGAAAAAAGACAGTGTCACTGATTTTCTTAAGGAATGCCAAAGAAAATGGTAGATCCCCTCAAAAGTCATGGTAGGAAAAAAAATGACCAAGATTCATATCAGAGCTAAGAATTCTTGCAGCAACTGTGATAGATTCATTTTTAAAAGTCTTATTTCATATGAAAGAGCTATAAAAATTCCCACACATTTATCCAGGCACTTTCTGTGCGCATACAATAGTATTGATTTGATATTTTGGTTTTAAGACTAAAGAATCCTTTTTAACCAAGTGAAAAATGTATACAAATATGTCTTTTTACCTCTAGATGGTGCTGTGTATTTTTTTTTGTAAGCCCAAATTGCCTAGTTTTTAAACTGGATGAACTCTTAAAGACTATTCATCTTATTTTACAGATGAACAAACTAAGTCCCAATGAACTTTTGTTTGAAGATTTTAAAAAATTTAGTTTGAGGCAGAGTTAGGATGAAAGGCTTTTTTTTTCTGTAAAATGTTTAATGCCTAATCTTTGACAAAAAAACTTAGTCATTCCAAAATTATTTCAAATGGCATTATACTGTTTAAAAACTTGTTTTATTGAATCATGAAATTTTCTTAGAAAGTTCTAAAAGAGAATGATTCTCCAAACTAACAAGAAAATAGAAAGTATTAAGACATAATAGGATATCATTAATATCTAAATCCCTTTACCAAAGAAGAACTCTCAGTGGTTAAAAAACATAGAGATAATTTGCTGAAAAGGAAACATAAATTGCTAATAATTACACGAAAATATATTCAAACTCACTGATAATCAAATAAAACTTAAAACACTGACATGTTGTCCTCTGTAGACCAGCAAAAAAGACTGGACGTGATCGTCTTCAGAGATGCTGAGTTCGTGGTAAGACAGACACTTCCCCCATGGGCAGTGGGCGCTAAACTGGTACTTCTCTGAGAGTTTATTTGACAGATGTTGTCAAGACCCTTAACTTGTTGTCATGCTGTGACCTGGTAGCTCTATTTCTAGTCTACTCTCTGTAGGAAGTCATTGGAAATATGAACAACTTATATACAAAGATATCGATTGCAGGAGGATTCCCCACCCTCAGACCACAGACTGGTACTGGTCTGCGGCCTGTTAGGAACGGGGCAGTACAGCAGGAGGTGAGAAGTGCGCAAGTGAGTGAAATTTCGTCTGTATTTAAGCCACTGACCATCGCTCACATCACCGCCCAAGCTCCTCCTCCTGTCCCATCGGTGGCAGCACTCCATTCTCATAGGAGCCGCAACCCTGTCCGCAGCTGCACATGTGAGGGGTCTAGGTTGCGGCTCCTCAGGAGAATCTAATGCCTGATGATGTGAGGCGGAGCTCAGGCGGTGATGCCGGTGCTGGGGAGCGGCTGGAAGTGCAGATTAACATGAGCAGTGAGGTTTGGCTGCGCAGAGACCATCATAAATCCATGGCTCGCAGACTCGTATCAAAACCCTCTCAGTGAGTGGCCGGTGAGTCGATGTTACTTCCATTGTTCAGCTGCATCTGAGGGCAGGCACGAGTCACAATCCGACACTTATTTCAGTCTGCACATGGCCTGTTCATTATTTTATTTACCACTTCCATCCACACCTCCTTTTTTTTTTTTTTTTTTTTT